>NC_134182.1:41803282-42038282 GCF_964188355.1 Buteo buteo
CTGCTGAAAATCTGGACTTTTATCTGTTCTTACATTAGTTGTGGTTACACATCTTCGGAAACAACTATTAGAGAAAATATGTTCCCCTTATTCCAGCAGCCTTAAAACTCCTGCTATCTTAGAGGATGAGCACATTTTTCATTTCCTAGGAGCTTAGTGAAGCTGTTCTTGTTTTGGTTTTGACAGCAGTAACAGACTCTTTGTGGTACCGCTGATTCTTTCCTCTCCAAAGAGGTCATTTTTGGTCTTTTCTTTCCAACACTTGCAAATTATTACAGGACTAACAGGATGCTGCTGATACTTTAATCTTTTTTTTTTTTTTTTTTTTTTTCCTTCAAAGTATACATTAAAGATGATGGGAGCTATAGCAGCCTTTGAAACTTAATTCCATTTGAGAGGAACTACTGAATTTGGAAGTTGCTGAGCAACTTCAGGTAAAATTAACAAACATTGTAAATAATTTACTCTCGGTACCTACCCTCTGGTCAAGTATCTATTCATTTTAATATTGTTTTTTGATGATGCGGAGCTAAGGAGTACAAAAATATACAAGGAGTACATTTTTAGCACATTTTAGGGTTTTCTATATAGCTTGAGATTCTGAAATTTCCCATTGTGTTTAAGACTATACTTAGCTGTAGGGATCCAAGGACCTGAGCTGAGCCTGGAGAACTGATGTCATAAACATGACAAAAATGCCCGGTGTGAGACGTGCCCTCTCGCAGGGCTGTCTATAATGCCGGACGTACAGAAAAGAGCAAGAGAAGATACAAAAATAGGGAGCAGGAGTGTGACTTACACGGGGCTACCCAGCTGACTGCAAGTAAGTAGGAATAAGATAAAGGACTTCTGGTTTCCATGCTTAGCTGCTAAACCAAGACTGTTTGAGCTGTGGCTCATGGACAGTGATGGTGCTGGTTGTTGGTTTTTTTTTTCCAAGTTGTTTGCAACCTAGGAGAGCAGAGTAAGTAAAATTCCTCCATCCACTGTTTTCCTGGACACTTTCCTACTATATGACTTGCTGTATGTCTTCTCCCTATTTGCTTGTTTTCCAGAGCCCAGGCTCCTTTCTTTTTCCAGTCTGCAGTCCGTCTCTGCTGTGATATTGCTTCTTTTCCACTGTGCATCTGTCACAGAAGCAGCAAGCCCTTGCTTCTACCTCACTGACAAATCAGGCTCTCCACAGGCTCCAAATTTGCTTTGCCCTTTTCTTATTCTGGGGATGAAAAGCTTTCACGTGAGAGGGAGGGAGTTGGTTCAACTTTATGTGGTGGTTATGATGGCAAACAATCTGCATATTTAAAGCACTTTCTCTAATAGTCTACAAATTCTCTACAAGTAAAACCCAAACAACAACCCCCCCCCCAAAACAAACAGTCAGTTGCTGCACAGTTTTAGCATAGATTTTTAGATGCCTTTAAAACCAACTCAAAACTCAGCTTTATTAATTGTGTTGTACATGGGATTTGTAGATTGGGGGTTTAACTTTAGGTTGGTTTTATTTAAAGGCTGTAGCTTTCATGAAAGATCCTCTGACAAAGTGGAATCTTCACCTATCCCTGCAGTTCATAAATACACAATGTAATATATTGTAGGTGTGGAGTAACACTTTCAAAACCATCTCTGAGTTTCTTAAATGTTAATGTTTTATCATATCTAAGGGGAATTCAGACAGTTTTGAATACTTGAACTGTGTATTCATTCTCCTTTTATACAGTGTTTATTTGCACCTGTATAGTGAAAAGTCTTCTTCTGAGGTGGGAGCTACCTAGATCATAGCTGTGGAGTGTTCAGGGCACTTAGAGGTCTAGCTGAAGTAGTAGTCTTAAGGAGTTTTGAGTAGTGTGATATGAAAGCCTGCTCCGTTCTGTGTTGAATCCTAGCTTGTGCTTAAGCATCCTTGGCCCAAGCAGTTGTGTAAATATGGCCAAACGTCACGTACGTGACCATAGTTAGACATGAATAAATCAAGTTCTGTGATTCTTTGATGTTCTGTAAATTGAATGCTGATAAACCCAGGTCAGCTACTCTGCTTCCTCTGTAGATGCCATTGTTCATGAATTATATGGTAATTTTGGTTTGGGCTATTGTCCTCTCATACTGCAGCTGGAAATGTTGCACCTGGCTGATTCCTGTAGACAACTAGTAGAAGCTGCTTAATCCTCAGTCCCTGCTCATCTCAGAATCCTTATCACTTAATTCAACCTGGTAAGATTTGTCTGGTTTAGATAGCGGAGGATCTGCTAATATGTACATCTGTGTTCCTTTTTATGCTTTTGCATTCTTTACCAAACCCTTGGTGTTCTTCAGGCTTGTCATTGATATGATAACATACATACCCAGTTCTGGTACGGTCAGTCTGAGTGTCTCCCTGACGACCCTTGAATTGAGCACTTGTAACGCAAGGAGAAGTTAAAAATAAAGCTGTGGCATGGCTACTGCTGCAGATGGTTTCCCTCTTGGACAGTGCTACAAGTGAACGGGTTTTTATCCCCTCCTGTGCTAGCCATGGAGAGAACTTCTGTTAGAGCATGGACAGCAAAGGTAGCAGCAGATGGATTGACTGTAACTCCTATTTATGAATGAACTTTCTCCAGCCTCCCCGCTTTCACTTAGAGTGGGGAGAGAAGCAAATGCCTTGCTATGGCCAAGATTAAAGTTAAACCTGTAAGTAGGATCTTCTTGGTGGAACCTGTATTTGTATACTGGTACAGAATTGTTCTTTCTCCCCCTGTTGCCTACTTACTCCCCTCCTGTACTTGTATCTAACGTTTTTAAATCCATCTCTCTTGTGCATCTGATCTCCGTATCGTGTTGCAAATAGAAGCAGTTTTCCACACTAGAAATCAGTACCTCAGGTTGTAATCCCTGCTGAGTCAGCCTGGGTTCCTGGTAACTTCCAGAATAGGAGCTCGCTCTTGATCCTCCCCTTTCAGAGTCTCACTGAAGCTTGAAGAAGCGAGTGTCTGTGAGCATTAACATTTAACAGAGATGCTGCAGTGACACGAAACCCTGAAAAACAGGGGATTCTTCTGCAAAACCCTGAAAAGAGGGGATTCTTTCAGGGGCAGTAAAACCAAGCCCAACTTGGAAAAGGTCTGGCTTGCTGGAGGAAATTAATTCATCTTGATGTATGAGCCCTTTAACAGTGGTCCTCTCGCTGCGAAACCTGTTTTGAATTTTCAGTCTTTACAAGTTTGACGCTCCCATGACCTGATTTCCATAAATGCTGCCCACTTTCAACGCAACGGGAGCTTAGTAGAAGCATGGGACAGCCTGTGCCTCAAAGGCCACGTTCAGGCAATGTAAATTCTGCCTAATCTTTTCCAAGTGACAGGGCCTTGGGCTTTGGCAAAGCCTTGAGAAATATGTTGGTGCTTAAAGCACCAAGCAGAGAGCTGCCTAGCGTGGACTAATAGGAAATAAGTTTCTACAGTTGGCTTTTAGTGGTGTTCTAGGTGCCTGAATTAATAGCATGCAAGAATAAAGAGAGATCGGGAAGATGAAGGAATAAATTTGTTTTAGAGATGGGGGCAATGTTTGTTCAATTACTGCTACGGACTTCAAATCTGATTAGGCACTGTGGACGATTAGTATGCTTTTTGCTGTGTCCCAACATGCAGCAACTTTGGATTTGTTTCCAAGATTTTCTTATTTAAATTTTTTTGTGCAAAGCTCTGTTGTTGGAAGCCATACTTATGGGTTGCACTAACTTTTAGTCCTAACTTTCGTTATTTGTATGACAAAATTTTACCTTTTCTTCTGGTTGTGGAGTGCTAATTCAATTGCAGATAGTTTCAATGGGCTTTGTACTAAAAGAAGCCACTGCAGCCCCTGGAATAAGTGTAGCCAGTTTTATCCTATAATACTTCTTTTCTCCATGCGTCTTTGTGAGCACTAATTTCTATCTTGGGGAGGTTGGGTTTTTTTCTTGGACCTTTCTCTTAACCTCCTGACCTGCGTCACAAAACTGGGTGCTGTGCAGCTGTTAAAGCCACAATAAATGAAACAGAGCTGAGGTCCAGAACAACTGAGCTTTTCCTTCTGTTACAACAGTATGTTCAAAGCTACCCAAGAAAGAAGATGTGGCTGTCTGACTTGGATGAAAAGGCTTGGCAAGGGGCCTTGAAGAGGCCACTACAGAGAGAACCTAAAAGTCAACGTTATGAAAGGTAGTCACAGCTCAGAAGTCGGCGCTTCAGAGAGAGAGTGCGTGACACGCCCATCGGTAGACTTTTTTGTGGCTTTGTACTCATTCCCACACTTATCCAGATAAACTGTGAAGAGCCACAACAAGGAGAACCTGGCTGACCTTGGGAGCCATGGAGGGCAGAAGATGCACATGGCAGATACAATAATGAGACTTACCCTATTGTCAGATCCTTCTCATCAGCCGCAGGTGGCATGTGCTCTCGAGGCCGTTGACTAAGGATCGGGTAGTAACAGAGCAAAGGTGGTGAGACTGTTGTAACTTTGTAGGACTTTTTTTTCTTCATCCAAAGTTGCACAGTGAGCTCAAAGCTTTCTGATACCATAGAGGCTGAATGTTGGATCTGATGCATCGGAAGCAACTTGCTGCTGAGATAGTTGAAGCACCTGGACAGCTTGTCTTTAATCCAACAAAATGCACGTTTTAGTTAAAGGTGTGTTAGGATGGAATTTCAGATCAAAACGAGACCAGCAGTATCCTCTAGCCAAATTAATGTAGAATCAGTAAGTTGCGGGGTGGCGGCATTGATATAAGGCTTAATTATCTTGTAGGTATTGCCTACTACTGTTCACTGCAATAGCATCCTCTCCAGAAAGAGACCATGCTAATGCCTTGATGAGAGAGAAAAGGAACGAGATACGAGAAGTTTATCTCGGAGGACGGGTTCACCTTGACTTGGTTTTGCTTTGCAGGTTTACGTGGAAACACAGCTGTTAAGCATTAATTTTATATTTAGTGTTTGTGCACTCCATTTGTTTGTGCAGCCAGTTGCGAATTAGCTCAGGTCTTACTTCTTGCTGATGTGTTCCTTGAAGCTCAAGTCTGACCTTTAGAATTTTTATGAGGTTGTCATGTCACAGCATTACAGCAACAACCGGAGGAGGAATGGGCCTTTGGAGGAAATGCTGAGATCAGTCCCAAGCACTTGACCAAGGCACTGACGAAGGATGGTGTCAGCAGAAGGTAATATTTTACAAAAACACCTCTTATGACCTCTGAAACGGTCGTTATATTTTGTGGCAGAATTGCCACTAAGATGACTTTTTAAGTCTGAGAGCCAACATACCTCCCCAGTGATGTCTTTTGGATAGAAATAGACTCAGTGAACTCTTAAATGAATAAGGCTGATGATCCCCACAGGTGCTTTGCACTTCTCCTGGATGTAAGGTGCTCAGGGGCATAGATTCACACTTGGTTTCTCTTGATTTACAGGGCTGAGGGGTCTCAGTTCTAGTTTCAGTTTTATCTTAACAGTTGGTATCGTGCCCTTTGTGAGATTGCAAAGGAGTGACCACAGACCAGCAGTGGACCTAAGTGCATGGAAGCATCTGTATCTTAAAATGTCTCATGGGAATTAACGATCATCAAAAGCTCATGAACTCTAGCCTGGAAACTTGATTCATGGGAACAGGCATGTAAGGTAGGGTTGGGTTTGTTTTTTATTTTTTTTTTCCTTGGGTGTCTTCTGGAAATAATGGGTTAGGAGCCAGTAAGGTAAAAGGCAGCGAAAAACCATTTGACAGTGTTCAGTTTCTTTAAAGTTCCTCTGTATTTTCAGTGGCGTAGGAGCCTGCTCTGCTACTGACCGTCAGCAGTAAACTTGTAAGGGGATATTTAAAAGACTAGTTTCAGTTTACCCAGGCTATTACTCTAACTTTCTTTACACTGTAAACTTCTGAGAGGTGTCCATATTTCAGTGGTGGATTATATCATGTGTAGCTGTGGATATATTATCTGGTGTATAAAACAGTAGATGCACTTGGTACATTGTTATGTAAAACATTGAGGTGTGTTTGGAAGGAAAAAACTAGGGAGTTGCTAGGCAAAATTCTGCTTTTAGTAAAACCGGTGCTTGGTTAAATTTATGGTTTAACAAAGTAAATGAAATTGCTCTGGATTTACATTGATGTAACAGTGCAAATTGGTCCATTATCAGCTCTTCCTTATGGACACGGTACTTAGGGAAAAATTACATAGGTGCAGTTTCATGAGAGCGCTGGCGGAAACTAAGTGTGAACTGAAGCGATTCAAATTCAGCCTACAGGTAGGAATGATGATTTGCCACTTATTTCTCTTTCAAAGTTAAAAGCATCTGCAGTGGTCTTTTATTACTCATCAGCAGGTTTAAAAAAAAAAAAAAAAAAAAGGAAGTTTTGGGGGGTTTTTTTGCCCGCCACAGCATCTTATCCAATGGTGGAACTCATTGCTGCAGGCTGTTTTGGAGGACAAAATTTCAAATGAGTTCAGAGAGAAAATAAGGTATGTATACAAAAGAACAGCCTCTCGGGACCAATAAACAAAGATGATAACGTAAGTTGTTCTGGCTTGGAAAAATCTACAAATTGCTCTTTCCGTGGAAATTGGAAGAGTATATGAGAAGAAGGGATTGTTAGTTGTCTGTGTTTCCTGCATGTGTTTACTAAGCATCCACCAAGATAGGGACGTGATCTTGGGATCTCTGGCCTTCGGCCTGGCCCACGACAGCCATTCTTCCATTTTGCTGCTGTGAGCAAGGGTAAGTGGAGATGTTTAATGAACAACAGAAGACTCGGACTGGGCAAAATCCATGTTTAGATAATGCTAAATGTTCTTCAGGCAAGGGGAAAGGTGCAAGGAAATAATTTTAGAATTTATTTTTTTCACGTTTTCTGAAGGAAAATTCTTGTGTTTGTTGCAGTCGATGTTTAGTTTTGACTGGGTGAAATGCTGTCATATCTCAGAGCTGAAATGTTCTCATTTGGGGAATGGAGGTGACTGATCTTTACTCTTTTTCTCCAAAGCTTTCAGTCAAACCCTTTTTTGTATATCCTTGAGCTTTCAGTGAGCTGGGAGAGGGATAAGAAGGTGGGGGTGGAGGGTTTGTTCTTCGCCTTTTTTTTTTTTTTTTTTTTTTTTTTTTTTTTTTTTTTTCAGAAGGCACAGTGACTGAGGGAGGACTGTCAGTTGGAAAGGTATCAATCTTGATACAGTAGCAGGATAGAAGATAAGCATAACTATAACACAGCTTCATAAAAACATGAGCTGAAATGGAGATTTGATGTATTTATTCTTGTGAGAGTTGCAAGGCTGATCTCTCAAGACCCAAAGTTCCTGGCGTTATTCCCTCATACAGCCATCAGCTTTTCACTGTTGCTGAACAAACTTATTTCTTTTTATACTTAATGATATTGATGATAACAGAGAATCCCATGTCCTTGGAAGATAAGGAACAAACAGCAAAATTCTGTTTTGTAGATTTTCCTGGTGGTATTGTTCTTCTGTGCTCCCCTCTTTGCCCCTGCAATTGAATAGTCTTTTAAGCTGACAAGTAGGTTCTGAAGTATGAAATGGTTTCTTTCATAATAACTTTCATGTGTCCTAATTAGAAGTGGAAATGATACGCCTGTTTTAAAGTGACTTTTCTGCAAAAGGTTTACATTAAAAATTCAGGTATTTCATTGTGACAATTTCTTGCTCTTTCTGTCCCTAATATACTCTGAACAGTGAGATTAAAGCTTGGGATCATCGGAACTGTCTCCATTTATTCAGCTTCTATGAGAACTGATTTAACTTAATAACTCTCATGTAGCCAACTTGGATAACATGATAAATATCTTCTTTACTGAACTACTCTTATTTCAGACCATTTATTTTCATTAACCCATCACTCACTTTTATGTTTCACCTCCTACCAATGTTTTGGGAAATGAATTCCCATTTTCTAGGTTGCTTGCTGCTATTGAAATCATCAGCAAAACTGCTGTTATACCAGCTAGTACAGGATGGGCTCCTCTTGGCACCCTTTTGCTTTTCATTACTGCATCCCGCTTTTCATTACTGCATCCCCACACAGCTTTTTAGTTCACTTGTAAACAGTGAAAATGGAAAAAACTGTGAATTGCAGAGTACCCTCACCTCCCAGGGAAGCTTCTCAGCACTATGTAGGATGGGACCGAGTCTTATCTTAGACAGTGATGTGATACTGATTTCTGTAGTCTGAGCAATCCCCAAAATATCACATGTAACTAAGAAAGTGTTTGCTAGCGTTGTCATCCTCCTAATCTTTATCTCCATTTACTCTGGTCCCTGCTATATTGATGTTAGGCAAGGACATAACAAAAGAAATCGATGCTTGTGAATTTCCATGTTTTATGACAGTCTTGCTATCCTTAGCATTTTTTTCCGCTTCAATTTTCTGCTGCTGAAATCCGTTGACTGTTGGAGGCAGTCTGAAGTCTTTGTGACTGGGGAAGGCGCTGCTTCAAGTTAAAGAATCTAAAGTAGAGAAATGTATAAAAATGCTTCATTATCATTTTGACAATTTTGTGATCTTAAAAATGAGAGAGGAAAGTTAAATACAACGTTGGCGCTTTTGCTGAAAAGGACAACTGTGTTTACCAAGATTTCACCAGAATTGACAGGTTTCCCAGAACAATTCCATGAAATGACATTTTTCTAGAGCAAAGATGTTCTTCCAGAAGTATTCTGATGAGCTCCAAGAAGGAGTAATCTCTAAGTGCTCTTCATACGTTAACCCATCAGTTCTACATTACATTTGTACCATCAGATGCCATCATCTGGGGCATGGTGAGTCTCTGCAGATTAGGTAGAGCTTGTACTTGCAGTGTATTTGGTTCATAAGTGCTCTGCAGCAAAATAGAGAAATAGTAATGCCTGCAATGTGTTTTTTTGAGCTCAAACAGCAAGATGTCACTGATGTGGGATGATTTTATAGTCTTTTGTGAGCTGGTGTGATGGAAGGAGGAATTAGTTGGGAATTTCTTTTTCTATTTCCTGGTCCTCATTAAGAAATCATATCCTTGGCTGATATAAATACGTTGTGGCTTTATCGATTTCAGTGGAGCAACTCCATGTTCTTCTACCTGAGATGTAGTTGACTTGCTCCTATTTCTGAAAGTTGTAACTAATTATTCATTGTCACAGTTGAACAAGCAATTCTGTCTAAATTTAAGAACTACTGTCTGCAGAACAAATGAGGTTTTCAACAGGTGGAGTCTGATGGGAAGCAGATCCCTGCCAATAGGCTCAACTGAGTCGGGTGGATGAAACATTTATTGCATGGGATAGAACCAGCTTGTGAGGTTTGAACATCCTTCTGAGCATTCTGTTTCCTAGTTCAGCACAGCAATCTGTTCCAAACAAGCTAATTTTAGTTCTTTTATGATGGATGCGAGCCATTTTGTTCATCTTAATTCAAAATTTCACATTTGTGATATGCGGAAGTTTGGGATTGACCTGTCAAAGATTTCACAGGATGGAAAATGCACGAATTGGCAAGCTGCTTTTGGGGTAGTCAGCTTGGCCTTTGTTTAATGGTAACTGGGTGGACTTCCACAGCATTATGGTGGGGTTTTTTTAAGACACAACAGAACAGAAAGATTGGGATTGGCTTTAAAGTAGTACAGAATTGTTTGCACTGACTGTGGTATGAGACAGTGATGAGAACAACTGGGTGACTTAATGGGAATGGTGGTAGCATTCTCAAAAGCATCTTTTTTTCTCTCATTAGCTGTAAACAGAGCATGTAGATTAACCTCGCTAAGCTGGAGCTGGTTCTGGGAGTACCTCGCACAACAATGCCGGGGATGTTCTGGAAGCTAAATGAGTTTGTTATGAAAATGTGGGGAACGGTCATGAAGGGGTTAGCTGTGTCATCTGAAGCGTAGCACATCTGCTGGACAGATATTTCTGCTGGCAGTCGCAAGAAATGTGGAGGGTTTTTTCAGGTGTAGGCATCACATGAGGATGCAGTGCAATCGCCTGCCTCCTGCGTCGGAGTGACTCCTGGCATTGGTAGTGGACGGTGGTTTGCTGACCTCCGTTTGAGGTGTGAAGACTCCTGCTGCCGAAGAGACTGCACATAGGACTGTGATCCCAGGTCTAGCGTTTCAGTAGATAGGTATTCCTAACCAGTAATGATTTAAAAAGAAAAAAAAAGCCCCACCAAAATACCTTTCTTCTTCCTCCCCTGCCCACATGCGCACATTTGCGTTCCTGCCGTTGCAAAAGCTGACACAGGTTTCGGTGGCCATGGAGGGGTCATCAAGTCAAAGCACATTTTGCATCTGTTCCCCTCTCAGTTAAATAGCATTGGGCTGGAAATACAAAATAAAAAGGAGGGGAAAACAGTTTGATTTGTATCAAATTGATGCAGCTTGTACCTCTTTGAAATTCCACTGATAAACAATGGAAACCTTTTGCGCATGAGAGTCAGAAGTTTCTTCTGACATGTTGATGGAAGAAACTCTATGAATAGCAAACAAAAAATTTTAGAATTTGTTGAAATTTTGAGCAGTGTTTTTTCTGAGCATATGTCTTTTCTGTCTACTACTGTGTTGCATTTTTCCCTCTAACGGCTTTACTAGTGAATTTTGCAGATGGATCTGGAAACTGCAACGCGACCTGAGCTAGATGGTTTTGAAGCTGTTGGGTACTTCCAAATTCTTCTGTAATCACTGGGACATGAAGATGCTTAGCACTTGTGAAAGGTTTGGGATTGTTTTCAAACCTGGTTTAAGAACTCTTCTTAAGAACTGTGGTGACTAAATAGGTTCCCAGAAGATGACCTCAGGTGGCAGGTGACCCAGTAAAGGTCAAATCAATTAAGTAATGAATAAACAGGCTGATAAATTCTTTGAGAGCTACACTGCTCTTCGAAAGATCAAACTTGTTACTCTGAAGGCAATTGAAAAAATTTAAAATAAATTTAAAATAGAGAAATTGACACTGGCAAAAGAAGGCTTTTGTTTTAATCCATGAAACAATTTCGGTAGGAGCGTCATTTATTCTCAGTCAGTGAAAGTCTATATGATATTGAAGACTTACGAAATGTTGTATTCAGCCTGGTATAAATTGGATGGAGGAATGGCTGAACGCTCTTACTTGCATAATGTGGTTGCTTCATAATTCTTTCTGGACTAAAAAAAATTATTTGTTAATTGTTTAGGATCAAATATCCTTAAAAATAACAAAAGGGTTTGCATAAAGACACATTTCATGAATTATTACCTGAACCATTTTTATACCTTACTCCCCAGCTTAAAATCAGTCAGGAACTGAAACATGACCGTACGATTCAGCTTGTGGCACGGAAGTCATCCAATACATTTGTTTGCTGGAGGCTTTTTGGTAAGCTCAGTTTACAACCCCTTAAAAAGGATCCCTTTTTTGAGGACGGGAATAGAGTAATTTTTGAAAACTGAGTATAATTAAAGCATGTCAGGTGGGGTGCTTGAGCATGGAGGCCCCTGAAGTCTGTTTCTGGGATCTTCAGAAAAGTTCACCTGAAACTGGAAAGTTAAATGAACTTTAGGTGAACACTTAATTAATGGACTATTTCATGTTGGTGTCCCATTTTGGTATGTTGAGCATTATACCTATACGGAGCCTGGATCCACATTACTTATAGTCCAAGTCCTGGAGCATCGGTTCTCTTTCAAAAAAGCCATCCTTTAGGTGTGTGGGCTGGGATTCGGCAAGTTTTCCAGTCCTTAGGCAAAGACGAGTCTTCCCTTGCATATTTTATACCGTGTTCATTTGTTGCTTGCCAGGATTCTTGGGGGAGTTGGCTCTTTCACTGAAGTGTCACTGGTTAGTTTGAGTCATGACTTTTCAACTTCATTATGCTTCAGGGGAAAAAAGCAGAATGGATGCAGGCAGATTACATTTATTTGGTTCTTCAAGTGGTGCTGCTGGCTGTGGTGATCAGCAGCTGTCTGTGATGGTAGGTCAGGTATCTGTTTTCAAAAGTGGTTTTGTTAGTGAGTATACTTTGTGATCAAAACTGAGATGAGTTCTTTTCTGAGGGCTGACCCTGCTGTCACTTGCAATGGAAACTAAACCCAAATGACTCTGTGGGTGCAGCAGCAGATTTTAACAAGGGGATTTTGTGTCTTGCAGGTCACGCAGAAATGTCAGGGGGTTGTTGTGACTTTGTCTTTCCTTGTTTCAAAGTGGAGGGGTGAGGTGTGGGGAGCCTCGGCAAAGCCTTTGGCTTTTATCAGTTGTAGCAGAATCCAGGGTCAGAAATTGCCGAGAACCACTGATTTGGATTAAATGTGATGGATGAAAAAGTTTGTCTTTGGGTTAACCTGCCACCTCTCTGGGCTAACAGAAGTAATGTGTGATAAATGTATTTCTGGAGCTTGCCTTCAAGCCTTCTGCAAAAGCTGTTGGGCTGGTGCAGTCCAGACAATTTCCAGGAATACCTGGGACCGCCTGCAGTGCCGAGGTCTCTTCAGGATCTGATGCTTATTATTCATCATCCTTTGTTCTGTCGAAATGAATAAAGCTTCTCCAGCTCTCCTGCGTTTCAAGCCACGTCTCCTTTCTCTTCCTTTCTTTCCTTGCCCTGTTTTTCTCTGTGTATGATGCTTCTGCGAGCTACAGCTCTTCTGCACCTTTATTCCAAGCTGGGTCTGAGCGGTGCTGAGAACAGCCGGGGCAAAGAGGAGAGAGTGCAGAAAGGAGGTGGCTGTGAATCATCAGGAAACTTAAAGAAAAAGCTGGAGCCTGTCCTGGTGATTTGCATGAAACTCTTATTTTTCCATCCCATTAGAGAAAGACCTGTTTCTTCTTTTGCCAGCCAGTCATTGTAAAAATAGTACTGAGGGAATCCCGCTGATTCCACCTAAACCTTTGTTATTCGTTTGTAGGATTGTGATATGATGCTGTTACTAATAGTGGCCGAGCCCAGAAGAATATATAGCATTTAATCTTTGTTAAAAGCAGCAAAATTCTCTGAGATTTTTTCCCCCCTCTGTGGTATGCATTAAACTACGTTAGATCAAAACTTCTTTTAAGTGTTTGGTAGAGTGGAGATAGCTGCTTTCCCTTTCATCCTAGCTGAGGCTTTTGTTATTCTAGGCACTCTCTAAATCTGCTCCTGCCCTTAGGAACTTAATTTAATTTTTATTTTTGTCGTAAATATGCAAACAGTATTTTGTCCACATTAAAAGTGGAAAATGAAGTAGCGACAGACAAAATGATTTTTCACACGTCGAGTAAAAGCCGTGGCACCTGGTCCTTTAAGCACAATGACAGAGCAGTGTTGTGGAGAGAGAACAACTGTGGAGGGGAGAGGAGGTCACGTCAAGGTTTTCTCCTCTCCTTTATCAAAGGAGATTTTAAATTTGGAATTTTATTTCGGTCAGTGCCGTTTTCTGTACAGACATCTACTAAATAGGTCGTTGTACTCTGTCAGGAAAACATATTGTTGTCATTGTCCAAATGATTCTCAACGATCAATATTATCTTTTCTGGGGGGAATAATAATAATAATATTTTGTGAATGTCTGGAGTCAAAGTGATTTTCAGCGCTTATCTACACTTTGTTTTCTCTCATCCTGAAGTAAATTCATTCACTCTTTACTAGTGTACCAAATTGATCCATAAACATTTCATTACCAGTAAACATGTTGCTACTTCCATCAAGTATTTTATTTCTATGATGTTAATTGCATCCAAAGCCAAACACAGGGATGGCAGATAATGAAACCAAAGCTGCTATTAACAGACAAAAATTGGAAACTGTATTTTCTTCCTACTTTTTTTTAAGTTGTTTTTCTGCATATCATAGCAATCTGCTGTGTCACTTTTCAGCCCAACAAATCTTGTATACTTTTTTCTGCTCAACAGCCCAGGTCAGCCATAGGAGGGGAGTACTTCCGGCCATAGGAGCTTAGTTTTATGGATTTCCCTCTGGCAGACAAGGGAGAGGAGCTTTGATCTCCCACCTCTTAGGCATGTGCCCTTACTACAAAGGTTTGTATGAAGAGGAGTAATCACTACCACCTCTGCCGTATCTTCAAAAGAAAATTATGTCCACTGTGGCATTGCAAGGAGAGGGCATGTCTCTGTCGGTGCGTGGTGGGTTTGCTGTAGGAGCTCCCAGGCAGAGAAATGCTTCCTTGTTAAACTTGCTTAAACTTGAACGTCCCGCTCGGCTCCAACTTTCCGTAAAGTTGGAAACCCATCCCGACAGTGTTCCCTTAGCTCCATGGAGGAGCTGAGCAGGGGATGCGGGTTCACAGTTGTGATTTAGGAGCCCGTCCTGCTTCTAAATGTGGAGTGATGTAACGGAGTTACCCCGTTAAGGTAGGAAGGAAGGAGGTTGGCTAATGCTCAGCCTGCCCTTGAGCTCCGCTCCTTTCAGGTGCGACATTCAGAATTGATCCGTGTGGATGCGGAGGGGTTGCTCGAGGTCTGAACGCTGCGTAGGAGAAGGTGTTGGGTCATGAAGCAGGTAACTTGCTTGTGGATGGGGTCCCAGAAGGAGCCGGCGTAGCAGAGGACTCTGAATGAGCTCGGTCGCGGCGTGAGGGCAGGAGGTCTGGGCTAGAGCTTGCGATGCAGCGGTCTGTGAGGGGAGTCGTGGGAAACGGGGTTTGCTGATGGCTTTGTAGATCAGAACCAGGGCTCTACGCTGAAGGGGAACAGCTAGGGAGCTGTGAATGTACTGGAGCCTTGAGACATAAATGAATAACTACCTTTAGAAAGCAGGCTTTTTTTTAAGGATGGGGAGGAGCTGGGTGTTGCATTCAGCTTGAGCAAATTGTGATAAATTACCCTGGAAGTAACTACTGTATTAGGTATGACATTATTATTAAGCATATGTTTGGATCGGCAAATTCCCCATTCTGTTCAAGAAGTAAAGGACAATGTGCATCCTTTTTAGCTGCATTTTCTCTATGCTTATCATTAATGTTCTGCTCCCTTTTATTGTAGGTACTTGGCATTGTCCACATAAGAAATAGCAATTTGCATTATAGAACAGCAATGTCTGTTTTGATTAAGAGCAACACTTTCCCCTGCTATCCTGTTTCCATGAATATTTAAATTAATTAAGCCCAGCAAAGATTTTATTTCAGCTTAATGACTTATAAATGTGACTTCTTATGTCTGTGGAAATGAGTGAAATGCGACAGACACAGCTCTTAATACACCTAATTACTGAATTGATGCATTCCAAGAAGACGGGCTAGCCGGCTTTGCTCCTTAGAAGATGTTACATCTCTGAGCTTGCAGTGATTGCTTGTAGCTGCATGCATGTGTCTTCCATCTGCTTCACTGTTAAATTTAATATTTAAGATTCTGCTTTGATATTAAAAACTCTCATTTTGGAGAGAATAGTCCTAAGAAAGCAATGCAGTCTGTGACGAGAGGGACGGGACAAACTTTGTGCAATGTTACTGTAATCCTGAGACCAGCCAGGGTTGGTTTTGAGGTGCTAAACGTGACCTTGGTTGGCTGAATGTCAGCTCGTATGTGCTTTAAGGCATCTGGATAAGGAAGAGATCAGAGATGCTCTAGAGATATTTTTATATTTCAGTAATTTGTGGGAGGATGGTTGCAGGTAGTGGTATCAGCAGAGAAATTCTGGTTTGTAACATATAGGTGGAATTGGATTTGCTCAGGACTTTTTTTTGTCAGATAATTAAACATCTAGACCAACTTTCAAAACTGACTGTGCATCAGTATTAGAGCGGGAGCCTGGTTTGGGAAATTGTTGGATATGCATGAAAAATCAGTCTCTTAAGGTTTCTGTGTTGGGGCGCTTGATTTTAAAAAAAGAACATAGACATAATTATTGGCTGCTTTTGAAGATCTTACTCCTACTTACTTAGGCATATTTGAACCTCAGACATCCATAATTTAGAGAAGCTGATATTGCTGCCTGGTAATGTGGGTTAGATACAGAGTCTATATTTATACTAGTGGTCACACTGGCAGCAAGAGAACTGTATCTAAAATCACTGCTCTTAGGAGTAATGCAGTAATCCCATTAGCGACTGGGCGATCTAGATGCTGCAAATAAGAGACTTACCTGCCCCAAAGAGTTCACACGTGCAAGACAACAAGCAAAAATAGCCACGGTGGCTGGTGTTCGAGATCCTAAGGTGCTAAAGGAAGGAAGGTGGGGAGAGACGGAACTTGTGAGCAGTACTAAGTGCCCCTTCACATGCTTTTCATCGCTCCTTGCAAATTCCTGATGCTGTTCTAGCCAGGGAAGACCTAAATAATACCTGGTGGTGACTGCTGCACTGCGACGCTGGGACAGCTAGTGAAAAGATGAGGCGTACCCGTTATTCCTTGGCTGCTCTTTGATTGAAAAGCTGAGACAGTTTGTATTTAGAAAGATGGGTTTGAAAATAACAGCCTGGAATGATAAATATGTTTGTCATTTTCTGAGAAACTTGTGTTTCTGTGGAGCAGGTTCAAGGAGCAGGAAATTCAGGGGAATACCTTTGAGCCTAACTTTTCCTAAAGAAGCTTGGGCAAGGTTGTACGTTTGGAAGAGTGTACCAGCAGCAGAGACTTACAGCACTAAACAGTCATTCAGTGCTTGGGCAACACTCAGATTTGGTGAATGAGGCAGGGGAGAAAACCTGTCGTGCTCTGAACTGTTGAATGGTCCCAGGTTGTAGTAATATTTGACTTTTGTTTTTTTCAACCTAATCCTTTCAAGCGTTGGGAGGGCAGATGCAGATTCTGTCTTAAGCGGATCAGTCTTGACTCAATTTAAATCCAGCTAAGAGTGCTAAATTGACATGTAAGTAGGTGAGTCAAGTGCTAACAGTCTCTTTCAGAACAAGCTGTAGATGTGTTGTGATTCTAATTTATTTCTTTATAACTCTCCTAATGGAATAAAATGTACAAGAGGGATATAAATACTTGGATGACTAACAAGAAGGTGATGGGATATAGTTTTAAGTGAAGCCTGCATCCCCAGAGGTAAAAGACAATTGAAATTAAGGAAGCTGATTAGAAGGATGTTCTCACCTGATAAGAAGGTGGTCTCCAGGGACCGCTCTGGAAGGGAATCGAGAGCAGCGCTCAGCCTCTGAGCTAGTCTCAGATGTTGATTCTCTCCCCGTTTTTGCTACCATTTCTGCTGTGTGCATTTGGGAACGTTAATTATTTCCTTTTCTTTCACCTCTTCTGTCCCCCAGTGCAGTGAACTCTGTTCCCGTGAACACCAAAAATTCCCTCCCTGCTTTATGTCTTGGGAGAGATGCTGTTTCAGATGGTTCACAGGCAGAAACCTTGGGGCGGCTTCCCGGGGACAGACAGACATCTCGAGCATGAAGCAAGAAGTAAACTTTGTGTTACCTGCCACCTGCGCTCTGAAAAGCGCTATTCCGTAATGAAGTGAGCAATTTGGAGCCTAAGAATTTGCCTTGACACCAAGCAGAATAAGTTGACAGGCCTGGCACAAGCGCTGTCTTTTGCCGTGATGAAGGGTCTGACAGACCTTTGGGCTTAACTGATGTGTGTAAAATAGTGGAACACCTAAGTATCGTTTTTAGAGATGACGACAAAACATAGATAACCCCCAAAAATTGTTCTTTGGGTAAAATAGATTTTTATTTCTTTGTGGATGGATGGATGGATTCGGAAATAAGTCTTCCTAAGCATTTTCAGCATAAAAATCAGAACTTGATATTTTGCCTATAAAAAAATCTTTTCAAGAGGCTGACTTTTTACCCAACTGCTGGTTCTTAAAAATTCTTTATGGTCTCTGTAAGTCGTATGTGCAAAATCCTGTCTGGTGTCACAGTGAATAGCTGAAATAGTTCCTTTTTTTTTTTTTTTTTTTTTTTTTTTAATAAGGTATCTCTCTTTTTTTGGCTTTAAGGTATGAGGAAGATGAAACATTGAAATATTATAAGCCTTTGTATGGAGAACTGCCTAATGAGGCAGCTTTGTCTACAGCATTGAGAAGATTGGTCTGCGAATATAGGTTGAAAAAGCCTAAAAAATGTCATTATTGCTAAGCTAGTGTATTTGATCTAGCCAAGAATCTTAATCTTCAGATATCTTACAAGGACTGAGACTGATTGATACATCCGTTTGTCTAGCCCTAATTTTGTCTGTTGTGCTACTATGGTGATGATCTCTGAGCTGGTAAGTTCAATTAACTTACTGAAGTTGTATTCTAGAAATTCAGCAGAAAATGATTTTAAGCTCCTATAGATTTTGTGCTAATCTTAAAGGAGTGCCTTAGATTATAATGAAGAAATGAAAGCTCTAAGGCTGTTTTTCATATTTTAGATTCATTTTATTGCCAGTGGGGAATACCACGTCTGAGACGTTATACTTTCTCTTAAGATTATCTTGACATGTTTTTAATTGCATTTTGTAATGTGTTTTCTATAATAATGGGTGGAGGAAAGGTGAGCAAGTGAGGTTTTTAGCAGCTATCAGTGAGATTTATGCAGAGGGATGACTGTGATTTGGAGTCTTGTTGTTTGTTTAAAGGATAAAGGGGAAGATAAGAGGGACGCTAAAAAAAAAAATAAATGTGAGTTGAGTTAGAGGGAACAGGAACATATGTTCCTAAATATGTTCCAATTCAGTGAACCATTTAAGCATCCTTAAGGTATCATTGAGTTTGCAGACAGAGAGTTATGCCCGTAAACCCCTTTACCCTTTCATTGCAGCAAAACCAGGGCTATGGAGGGCAGAGCCTTCCCCTGCCCTGCCAAAAGGGTTGCAAGCTGGGAGGTCAGGACACCGGGGCTCTGCTCGAGGCTCTGCCGCGGGCTGTGCTCTGGAAGCGCTGTGATCTCTCTGCGCTCCTTTACACATCTCCGGTGCTGTGATCGAGCAACTGCAAATTAGCGTGAGCTACGTGCAAGCGTACGGATTGCCCTGTCCTGGCTTCACAATCTGATACATCGTCAGCGTATGCTGTCCTGCTAACTCTCTATACAAATGAGCATTAAATGCATAACTGCCTATAGGTGTACAAAAGCACTCCTGAAAATCTGGGCGAATTCACCTGAAGTAGGCCAATGTGAAAAGCATCCCTTCCAGAAGAGAGATGCTACAGCTGAAGCCTCACTGAAGCTGCCCACGTAGGTAAAGGAGCCTCGGTTCCCCTCTTCATAGCTGTGCAGCAAGAACAGGCTGCAATATTTCCGTTAATTGGCACAGAAAAGGTAGATCATGATGACATTTGCTCTTCCCCCTCCACTCTACTGATGTACTGAACTTGAGATGGAAAAAAATGGTCATAGGAACTAGTATTAAAAAGCAAGTCCAATAGCTATTGAAGTGGGAAGATTTTTATTTAGCTGAAGTCAACTGAAGTTAAATCAGGCCTTAGTATCAGAGCTTTTTTTTTTTTATATCTAGTTGTATGCTCACAAAACTTCTGTCTGAATGAAACTTCCTTGGCTTATGAAACATGATTTCCGTGTCTAGTTTTTAGTACTCTCGGTGTGAATAGTAGAATTTTTTCCTGTTCTTTGGAGGACCTAAAAACACAGAGAGAATGCCTTGTTTGGGTTTGACAAGAAGCAAATTATTTCTTTTGGGATGTTTTTGTAGTTCTGTTCACGGACTTGTTTCTTGTTTGGCAAAGGCAGGGGCTGTCAGAGTTGTCTTTTAATAGCTTTTAAAGTAGTTATATCTTAGTCCCTCTCTGTTAGCTCCCCAAGCATGAGGTATTTGCTCCATACTAGAGAAAGTGCATATTCCCTAGAGCAAGGCACTGTGCAAACTCATCAGCTTTGCTATTTAGATTATTGCCTTCTTACATGAATTCTTTACAAGAAGCTTGTGTATTATCAGAAGCTCTTGTTCTGTTAGTTAGCACTGTCAAAGGAGAGTGGATGGGCATAATTACCAAGTAGTTCTGGACTGGTGAAGTGGATAATGAAAAGTGCTACTGACATAGTCTTTGCATGCCGTTAAAAAAAATTGAAGATAATGATTCAACATCCAAAGTTTCACCTGTACTCTCAGTAGCAGCTCTTTGTTCTGCAGTCTCCCTGAATACAGGTAGCGCTGCCCCGAGTCAGACGCCGTTTCAATATCCTCTTTTGACAGCAATCAGTGCCAGCAAAAACACCCTCTGTTATGCAGTCGTAGAATAACATGCCCTCAAGGGAAGATTTCTTCCTGGCATCAATTAATTAAAGGCTGGCTTGTTCCTTGAAGTCAGAAAGGGGTTAATGATTTTGAAAGTCTTGTTAGGTTGGAGGGGCTTATATGCAACAGCTCTGGGTGGTTTTGTTAGCCCTATAAATGCCCACTCCTTTTGTGACTTTGGCTAAACTCTTGCCCTGAAATGATATCCCAAAGCAGCGGTATTTGCTGTAGTTTACTGAAAGTCATATGCTAGTGCCCAGGGTGTTTTAAAGCAAATCACATTCATCTAAGGGTAAAGGCTATTTCTCAGCCACTTCATAAAGTTCTTAACAGTCTGGACCCGCTGCACTTACCGGGGAAGGTATGACACACTTGATACCGGCTTTCAATTTTGCCTGTTAACTGAAAGAAAATGAAAGGGTTTATTTCAGAAGCAAGCTACTCGCTGCTTTATGTAGGAAAACCATTTATTTTTTAATGATGCTAAAAATTTCCAGCTTATGTAGTAGCCAGTGGATAGCTTCCACTCTTGGAACATTAAAAATTGAACGAGTATTTGGAAGTTATTTGGTCCAGAGTTAATGACACCTTTGCTGTTGACTTCTGCGGGAATGGATGCAATCATGTAGGCAATAAAAAAATAACAAAGTCCAGTAAGAAATCAAGGGTTGCCTCAGAATTGCCTTTAGATAGGACAAGATCTTCTCTCTTGTTAATCAACTTAATTTCCACCAAGAACTTGATTTATAGACTAGGTGAGGCTTTTTTCCCTATACCTTTAAAAACTCAACAGAATTCTTCATTAAATCCTACAAGGAGTTTCAAAACACTTAAAAATGCATGATTAATTTCTCTCCTGTTCTGTAGGGCTTTTACTGAATTGTTCATCCTTGACTAGGATGTCCTGGGAGACTTGTGACAGAATTACTCAGAAAATTTCATATTCAGGGAGATTTTATGCTGCATATCTTCTTGCTATGAAACACTGCTCAGAGAATGATGATAAGGAGGGAAAATTGCACAGGCAGGGTTACACTGCAAACATCTTTTCACTGCTAATATGATTAAATGCATTTTCTAATAGCAGATGAAGATCCATTGCAATCTACCGAATTCTGAAAATTAGCAAGTGTATGGATTAATACGACCAAAAAATTAAAATCCAGAATATTGCCTTGTAAAACATCAATTGTTTCGACTACTATAGCTTAGCTGTCATCATTGAAGCTGCAAATAGATGAGGCTCTGGACTGATCCTTCTTCCCCTGAAATAAGTGTTGGATTTGATGACTAATTGCACAGATGATCCGTTCAGCTTAGTGAGCAGGTATTTGCCTAATGATTCCTTTAGTTCCTGTGTTTAGTGGTTTCCAGCGATGGCAGTGAGTGCAAGTGCTAAGTAGGTTACTGCTGTGGTCCCATGTGGGCACAATATGGACTCAAATGAGGAAACGCTGCCTCGTCCCCTTTGCTTCGACACGTCAGCAGCACTGGCAGCACACTTAGCGAGGTGGAGAGGTTTGCTTTACGGGAAGAGGCTCTCACCGTGGGGTCAGCTAAGTCACGGAGGAACTTGGAGCCTCTTCTTGTTCACGTGTTGAAAGCTCCGTTTAACTAAGGCCAAAAAACCAAACTCACCCCGAAAGATAAGTATCTACATCGTGAACCTTTATGAAGACAAACCACATTCTCGTTCTTCCCAGTCCCTAAATCGTATTGTTGTCCACCTCAGTGGAGCGGCATCCAACGTTCTGCCTGAAGAACAGATTATCACCTACCTGGTTAGTAATGCTTGTTCCGTCCCTACCGGTCCTCTCCTTATTTTCAGTTCAAGGCAGAAAGGGAGGTGAAGTATTTTGAGTAGGGCTGGGTTCTTACAGTTCTTCTGCCTTTTTTCAGAAATCCCAAGCTCTGTGTCTCGGTCATTTAAACACACCCAGTATGCACCTGTTTGAAGTAAGTCCACTTTATAAACTGATATACTAGTAGTATGAAAGAATGTATTGGGGATGTGGTAACCAGCTGATATTTAATAACATAGCTTGTTTTATTTTTGGCACTTTGTGAAGATCTCCTACACAGTTTCTTCACAGTCCTTACCTAGTCATAGTCTCTTGGATAGGAGGAAGGGGGTGATGTTGAGTAGGTCTCCCAGCAGAGGAGAGAGATATATGAGTCATTCAAGTGGGCACTGCAAGCAAGGCATGCCAAATTTTGGCAGGAGTCTACTTTGGGAACAGAGGACATTTTTTTCCCTCTCTAATGAGAAAGCAATATATAATGTTATGCATAATGACAAGGGCCAAATAAGTATCTGCAGTCAAGTCTAATAAGATTAAAGACTGCAGCAAGAAAGAGCTGTTGTATATGGAGTTCACGTCCATAGCCAAGTACCACAGCATCTATAAAAGATTATGCTTTGTTCATGCAAAGCAGTTTGACGCTGTTATTGAATTTTTATACGGAAAATGCTTCGGTCAGGTTTGAATTCTCCAAGGAGGCCTGCAACTTGGTGTTATGACGGTGCAGCTGTTACAAGGGGCAGCTGTTCAGAACAGAAAAATCTGCAGAAGGAAAAGCAGCACTGCTTCTACCTTCCCTGCTTTTCTGGCCTTTCCCCGCTCACGCTCTCTGTCGCACGTATCAAAGATCTTGGGTTTAGTAAACACCTCCAAGTCTTTATCAGCATCGAGAGATTTATTGGCCTCCCGTGTAACTCTTGCTGCACATTCGCTTTCTTAACATCTGGAGCTGGCATGGTGTACTCTGTTCAAAGCAGCTGATTTACTTCTTATCAGAGAATTATGTATGTATTGTACTCCGTTGTAGCAAAAGTAACTTTTATCTACCATGTGCAGATCAGAATGTGATGGTGTTATCAGGGCCACGAATACATCTTTAACTGCCTCTTGTGGAAGAGTTCTCGCATAAACCTCTTTTTCTCAGCGTGTACAGTGAGTAAAATTTACAAGGAAGCTGGTGGCATGTTTCCCGCAGCTTGAAGTCTTGGACTAAACTTGGACCATGTTTGGAGCAAGGGCTGAATTTGGGGGTGAAATCCTTGGCCACTTTTAAAAGACCCAGCCTGCTCACACTGCTTTCCTTTGTGTTAAGGCAAGGAACAGGAGGAGAAATAGGTTAGGGATTAAATCGGACTGACACGATGGAGACGGTGAGCTTCCTTGATGTATTCGTTGCGGATGTTTAAAATATGTTCTCTGTGTAAAACACAGCACAAGACAACAGTTGCCAAGATGAGAGCAAGATGACTGTGTGCTACTCTGACATCTGCTTGAAACCATGATGTCAAAGCAGCTACACAATAGTTGAAGCCTCCTGAAGTGGAATGTGTTGCCGTTGGGTTATGGTGATCTTGAACAGCACTCGCAGGGAGACAGGGGTGGTACAAGCCTTCAGGCTTCATCCAAACACACACGCAATTACTTATCGGCTTGTTTATTGGTTTTTGTTTTGGTCTTTTGACAGCTTCAACATCTGCAGTAATTTGCTTCTATGGCTCAGATCAAACATTTCAGAGAAAGGCAGGTCTCTTAAATAGAAGACATCTGCATACAGCAGTGTCAGCGCTTTAAAGATCCTTTCTCTTCGTGTTGCTAGAAGTTTGTAGCAGATTCTGCAACCTGATAAAGAAGGCTAGCTCGCACGCTTGGTGTAAGCTTTGCACGCTTTGGACTCTGCCAACTTTATTTGTTTTCTGGTTTTTCTTAGAGGGTTTTCACTGGCTTTGCATACACAAGGCTTTAGGAGAGGTTATCTTGGTTTCTGTAAATTAAATTCTGGCTTGGATTGGAACACTTGGGCCAAAGAGATGGTGACTGGTTTCTAAGCATTTTCATCTGGGTATGAATGCTCAAATGTCTCCTTTAGGCAGACCCTAATCTCAGGGATCTTTCAGAAGGGCTGAAGATCTTCATGTTTCTGTGGAGTCATTAGGGGCTGCAGGTACTCGGTGTCTCTGAAAACCAGCCTGCTTCCACTGAGATTTCTAGCTGCAAACTCAGGTGCCAAATTTGCCAGGGATTTTTTTGCATGTACTGTCCTTTGCTAATAACAGCTCCTTGGCTCTATCCCCTAGATCCTGTACCACTTGTAAGGTGTATTTGTCTGCCTTGCTCCAGTGGAGCAGACAGGGCTGTGGATGCTAGTGGAGCGTCTTCTCAAAGTGCTGTAGCTCAGAGGGATGTCACTTGAATGGCTCTTAACATTAGGTCTGTCTGGGAGAGAATCATTTAAATTCCACAGTTAAAACTCCTGGTGATTGAGAACAAATGAAACTGCTCTGAAGGCTTCAGAAACTTGCTAATGGCTGGAAAGAAAGAGGGTCAGGGTCTTGTTGGGAATCGTTTAAAATCCTTCCCTCCCCATTACTCACTCTTTAAGTGGCACCTTGATAGTTGCACGAGGGTAGTTAAACATGCATTGTTAATACTGCAGGCTTTTGTAGGTAGGGCTTTTTGCTCCAAAAATGAAGCTGATTTATTTTTGTGCTGGTTACCACCAGTTGTCCAGGCCATTAAATATTCTTAATTACATAGAAATGGATTCACATAATAGAATCGTGGTAACTCACAGAAATCTAGTAGACGTATTGTTGGTGTATCATTCAGCACTCACTCAAAAATGATGAGCCTGATATCACCCACTGTCTCTTGCTCCCTGACTTTTGACTGACCAGCACCGATTCTGCAGTCTGGCTCGTGCCATAACTTCTTAAAGGAGAATTCTGCACCCAGCTGGAGAGCTCGCCACCAGTATTTCTGTGCATGCTCGTAGTTTATCTGAAGAAACCCACTTTGGGACCTCTAGGATTAGAGATCAGAGCAGTCTTTCAGCTGTAGGTGACCCAGTATTCTGGCTGCTTCGAAGATTTGGGCTGAGAGATCTTCACTGCCTGGGGTGCCTGCGAGGTAGGCTGCGCCCTGGAAATGTCAGCAGTGGCTATAAATGCAGATAATTCAGATGGCACGTTACATCTTTTTGTGGGTTCTCAGGTTTCTGAGTCCATTGGAAAGTGATTCCAAGACTGAGATTATTCTAGGAAGCGAGAGATAAGTAAGCCTAGTTGCGCTGTGTTGTTTTACTGCCCCGTTTTTCCACCCATGATGTAACTCGGTGGCAGACCCAGCACCGATGCTTGCCGTCTTCTGAAAGCTTGACCTTCGTGTACCCCGTGCGTATGCAGGGACCTCAGCCTGCTGCTTTAGAGCTGAAGTCCGTAGCTCTAGGGAGTGTAATCTTGCAGAGGGTAGCCACTAAGTATATTTTATTAATAAGTAGAAAACAAATAAAAAGTACTCAAAAGTCACTGTTTTCCTTAGAAAACAAACTTGTAATGTGACAAGGTGAGTTTTTTAAAATTTACATTGTTAACTGATAATCTTTGGCATGTTTTGAGTGCTGCTTTGGACTCGTAATGTCTCTGGATACCTCATAAGAGCGTGTGTCACAGGGACCCTGAGCTGGCAGCGGGGGCGTTTTTACAGCTGTGTGAGGTAGGGCAGCCCCTTGCAGACACATCTGCATGGGTACTACGCCCCCCTCGCCTTAGCGGAGGATGTGCCAGGTTTGCAAATCCCCATTTCTCACCTGGAAGGCAGTGCCTTGCTCCTTCAGGTACGTGAGAGGCTTTTGTTCATTTAAGGGCAGAGTCGGTGAGTGTTGCCTTGAGTGTTTTTGTGGCACGTGCCAGACATGAGCTCTGCTCTCCAATGTGAGTAAATAGAAAGGGGAGGGAGAGGAGATTAGTTCAGGATAAACCGTCGTCTCAGTGATTCCTTGCAAGCTGTGACTATTGACGTCAGTGGAACAATACCAGTTTCCATCTGCCAAGGATCCAGCCCATTAGAAGTGCAGCAAGCCCAGTTCTCTGGGTAAAAATAAATTCTTGCGGAGAAGCCAGAATCCTCTGCAAATGTGCGTGGATTAAGCCTGGGGAATTCTCACATAAACTGGGATAGTAACACCTTCAGACAAGCCTGCGCTGTCTTAGGTCCCTCAAGACCCCTGTGCAGCAATCTGTAGGCCTGGGGGATTGTCCTCCTTTCCCCCCCCCTCCCCTCTTAAACGGGATCTAATTTTCTTTTTCCTGAATGCTGTAGGCACTTCCATCGTTTGTTACGCAGCTTTGATCCAGTAATTGGAGACGCACTGTGTGCTTTAGAATAATCCTCAGAAAACCTGGGGTGAAGGGGGATGGGGGAAGGACGCGAGATTACACATAATCATCTCCGCTCTTCTTTTTTCCTTTCCACTTGGGGGCCCACCCAGCTGGCGTAAAGCGACGGTTAAAGCACTGAAACGGCGCAGGTTGGAAATATTATTAAAGGCAGGGCAGCTGCTTTCGGGGAAAGACCGCTCCTAACCTCGGCTACCATTCCGTGCCCCCGCAGGGCAAGGGGCAGCCCAGGCTTCTGCTTCCCTTGTATAAACCCAGGAGAAGGTCGGATGTAAAGTTTGCCTCCGAGCCTGGCCGCTGGTGGCCGGCTGTGGGAAAGCCAACTGGGATGGACTGTGTGCACCGTGCAAGCCGGTCTGGCGGGGTGGAAGGGAATTTCTTGCCCAAGTTCACGTGAGGTAGGCGTGAGGTGTGAGCACGTGTTTCCCTGTTGCCCGTCCTCGAGTATCGTTGCCTCCTTTGCTAACAGAGGACATGGGGATATTTTTTCTCTGGAGCTTAACATACCAGCCGTCCAAAGCCTTCCAAGCAGACCGCAGCTGCCAGTCAAATGCTTCAGTAAGACTTTTCTTCTTCCCCTCTTGAACTTGGACTTCATATGAACTTATGGAAGTCATGTGTAAAGCATTTGGGGTGATGTCTGTATGATGGATTCTCCCATTAGAGGAGATCGTTTTGTGATGCTTTAAACCCTGCTGTGACAGTTCAGATGTATTCCTGTACAAAGAATGATATTATTAAGCCATCAAAGAATTTGGTACCCAAAATGAGGTTAAAAACACAGTTTGAATTATTGAAAATGAAAACATTTATTTTGGGTGTTTGTGTACATATTTTCTGACTTTTTTTTCCCCCTTTTTTAAAAGATATGTTTGCTCCCAAATTCACGCCAAGCCTAGTTCTCTTAAATAAAATGAAAATTTTGGCCACAACACCACCTTCCCCTGGGTCTGAACATAGTGTCGGTGGCCTCCAGCAATATTGGTTTATGCTGCTGAGCTGGGTCAGGAGTATTTGGAAATTGGATGGGAGACCTCCAGGGTACTTTCCAATGTATGTTGGTGGTTCAGCAAATGCTACTTCTCCAAACTGTTGTTAATCACATTTATTGCAGCCACCAAGAATAGGCCTGTGTTATGCTAGCTACTGTACAAATAAGAATACGCTGCGGGTACATCAGTGAATTTGTACCAGATAGGTTCCAGAAAGCTTTTAGAAGGAGAAAGCTATGGCATGACCGATCAAAAAGAAGTAAGCTCATTAACTGTACACATCATATTCCAATTAGATTAAGATATTTGGGCTTCCTGAGAGTGCAACAATGTCCTTAAGAGATGTGCTTTGACCAAAGGCTGTAGGAATAGCCCGGCTAACACGAGGAGCTACAATTCTGCTATTTCAGTAGCTGTAAGAAGGATGAGCTCACTGAGGCTGGACTGAGCCACTGTGAGTCTTTAAGATGAGTATTAATCACTTATTATATCTGACTCTTGGTCTTCTTGACCTGTGTATGAATCCCACAGGAAGGGCACAGGCTCAGCTAAGGAAAACGTACGACTCGTGCATGTGTGTCTCTCAAACTCAGAATCATTTTTAGACCGTTTTTAATCATAAGTTGCGTTTTGTAACAGTATATCTTGATCTCAGCCTATGACTTGCATCTCACCGTTAGATATCTGATGGCATGATACGTTTTCCTTTGTTTAGATTGCAAGAGACTAGTTCCAAAGTGTCAGGTGAAAAAGAATACCTTGATTGTGCTTTTTGACTTTTGTTCCTAATGACTGATGTTCACTCTTGGCAAAGATGACTGATTTGATTTCCATTTAAATTTGTACGTACAGGTGAGGACCCAATCATAAAGAATAGCTTCTTAGTTGGTTGGGTTTCTGGGTTTGAACAAAATCAAGATTAAAATTGAGGTATAGGTATGGTAATGTTAAAATTCTGAAAACTGTTTTCAGGAGAAGTCTGCTTAAAGTGATAAAAGTGCTTCTAAGACCTGCTGATCTTAAAAGAACTTCATGTAGTCTAACTGGCATGTGGAATTTTTTGACTGGCTTCTTGTTTCAGAACAGGACACATTGGGAACACATTTTTGGTTTATCTGTGCATGTCCAGTTTCTTTACATAGCTTGGGAGTCAGGAATGTGTTTTAGATCTGCCAGTGGGATCTGACAAATTCTATCCATGTATTGTGTTAACTGTAAATATATATTTCTAGTATATTTTAATCTAACATGTATGTTGGAATTTGGCATTGTAAGCAGTATTTTTATCTTCGTTTATCCGTTTTATTGTTAGATCTATTTTGCATGAAATGCCATATATATTTTTTGTATAGAGGGTTATAAATTTATTCAGGATGGTGCTAGAGTTTGAATCCTTAGTTGATCTCTCACTTATTCCCCAAATTCCCCGAGCTATTAGTTTATTTACAAGGCTAATGAATGCCCTATTTTTTTCTTAACCCTATGTCAACAGCATAATGGTACTCTCTTCTTTTAAATTAACACTTTGCCTACAAATCTTCTAATAGTATCTTGTTCTTCTAATCAGTAAATAATTAGAACAATAACTCAGACTTAGAGCTGTTACTGTAATAATCATCATCATCATCATCTCACTGCCATGACTTTTGTCCATTTCCCACCTAGAGCAGCACTAACATTAAGGCAATACAGTGAGTAATAGCATTTCTGCAATGTTTTCAGCATGATCAAAACCAGAGAAGTTGCTGGCAGAAGATTTGGGAAAACCTGTGCTGATAAAGCTTTCCTGTCCAGTTGGCAGAAACAGGAGGTCTGTTTAGATAAAACGCTGCTGGAAGCATAGGCATTTCAGGGCATTTTTCTAAACTGGGCCAAAAAGTCTGAGACTTTTTGTTATGTGTTGCATTTTGATTCAAGTACCTATTTTAAAACAATAGCACACAGCGTGTATCAAAATAGGGTTTTGTGTTGGGCCAATACTTGAGCCATCAGACAACTGTTAAAATACTGCTCTGTATGTTCAGTTTAAAACAATTAGACAGCAGGAACATACTTGTTTTTCTTTTTGGTTTTGGGGGTTTTTTTTCTTCCTTGCAGTTGAGAGGAGCTGTTTGTGGTTATTTTAAGCTTTTATTTGTGCACGGTCACAGACCTACTGCTGGCCTCTAATGATGTAAACATGCAGAGCAGATACTGGGGTTCAGGAAAGTTTGTCAACTTTAAAGAAATGTCTTGCCCTTGAGAATGGTTTGAGGGATTGTGCAGTGTGCATATATAGAATAATATTCTTATTTGAAAATAATTGGAACAAGATATGCTTGACATTCGAAGTCTAAGAGAATAAAAAGGAATTTCGATTAATGTGACATAGCACTTTTAATGCCTGCAAGCTAGTGGAAACAATAAAGAACTTCAGGGATTTTAATCTTGTTTGTCAAGTAATTTATCACAGTTGTTTTCATAAATCTCAGAGATAATCAGCATCCATAGCAAATGGAGACTGGATTAAACATGAGCTAGTGTGTTATTCTGTTAAACTGTGTCTGGTATCACAACATGTCAGGTTTTAACTGGGCACAATGCAAAGCGACATGATTTCAGTAGCGTGATGCAGTGCAACATATCAAACATTGAAAAGTGTATTTGGAAGCGTGGTGTCTTCTAATAAGTCTAATTACAAGCATGTTTGCATCTGCTTCTGCTCAATCCTGGGCTACTAGGTAGCTGAATCTAGAAACAAGCACTTGCCTTGACATCTGAATGCCCGTGTGAGCTTTCACAAAGCTTGAGATTTCTGGATGCAGGTGATTCTAATTCGGGGGATCATTACAGAGCAATCACTGCCTTTCTCTAATAGAAATGGCAACTCGTTTCCATTATGAAGCATTGCTCAGGAAACTTACAATTTTGCTTGAAAGGTTCTTTTTGCCTGAAAACTGTTAACCTTTTCACTAATTTGAGAAAGATTTGTGGAACCACGCTTTGCATTTGAAGTTCTTCGGAGCAAAACCTCTTCACAACTAGTCAATACCGTACACAATTCTGAAGCCACCTGGAGACTTGTGTCTCACCACTGTTACCAGCTGTCGCCTTAAGTTAAAAAGGCTTGGTGCACTGGTAATGTGGTGCTTGGAGCCTCAGCCAGAAGGAACCTGAACCCCAAGGCAAACAGCATTCTGTCTGCAGTTCTGCAAGGAACGCGACTCGTGTTAGGCGCAGATCTAAGGCACGGCCAGGACAGTTAGCAGTCAAGTGTTGAGATAGTGTAATCTTCAATAACCAAGGGGAGGTCTAGATCATCAAACAGGTATTTGGGGTGTGGGTCTCAGAAGTGTCACCGTTTGGTGCTTGTATGGTTCTCGGGTTCAATTTGTGGCATGCTGAACGGCTTAAAATGGTGTGTAGGAATCTGGCTGAACACCTGGACTAAATGCAAACACTTGTGCGCAAGTTAAAACTGGCAGGAATGAATTTTAAATCAGTACTTGAAGTACTTGCTTCCTTGAATCGGGACCAGATATTGGATTTGGTGGAAAGCACTCGTGCTTGGCCGAAGCATGGAGATCTGTCTCTATTAGTGTGTTCTCTGGTTTTCAGTTCAGGGTGCCTTTGGCTTCTGTGTCAGCTGTATTTTATCACTTTAAAATGCTGTGTAATGCTGCATCAATAAATTCTGTATTAGTGAAATCTGCAAAGAAGCAACAGCCTTATCTTAATTAAGCAAAATATATGACTCCTGCCACAGACCATACCAGGAGCCAGTCAACCTTGTAACAATCACTTTTTTTCTTTTCCTTGATACTCCTTTAGGTTTTGGGGTTTTTTACTGTAGAAATTGGTTTTAGGGAAGAAGAGCATGCTTCACAGAAGTACGACAAGCGGCAGTGACAGAAGGGAAGCAAGCTATGCTGCTTGATAAAGTAGTATCTTAAGTGGGGTCTCCTCTTTTAGCCCCTTCTGTACCTTTGAAATAGGGACTGTTCCTCGAGATCTAACCCTGGTGCCTTCCATCTGCCTCCCAGACACCAGGGCTGACATCTTGAAGCTGAAAGAGGTCTGCTACTGGGTTTGACTGTCAAATTTTCCAAAGAACTATAAGTGACTTAGATCAAATGGATCCATTTTCCTAGAGATTCTTGTTGTTTGAGGTTTGGGTTTGTTTTCTTGGTCCAGAAAACTCAGGCAGCTGTCTGATACTGTATGGAGCTGAAGTGGGTACCTTGTAAATGAGGGATATAAAACCGCGTTCTGCTCTGACCCTTGCTGCATCCCTTAAGCTACCTTGCCTGCTGCTTAGAAGTAGTGATCATACTGTCTTAGCTAAATGTTTGCTAAGCTGGTGTTACTCTGCCTCTCCAAAACACGAAGAGTTGTATTTTCAGAGAATTTATTCTTTGTTTTCCCTTTTCAGAAACTGTTGGCTTGGTTTGCAGAGAGCTGCTGCCATGTTCTGCTGCATCAGTGGCTGGTTTTATTTGGAGATGACTGACCTCTATCTATATATAATCAGGAAAGCACTTTCTGTTTTTACCGAATGAAAGGCAATGTATAAACGCAAGCTATTACTCAACATACAGATCTGGGATCATAACTCTCCAGAGAGAGACTACATATGCAGTGTTTTCGTGTGGCTGAGGAACTCCATGCTCTGCCTGGGTTCCTTCACTCAATCACTTGATTTACAGTAGCTGCTTTGCCTCTACCTATTTCTCTTTAACTTCTTGATTTATATAGGAAGGTTAAATGACTCTGGGTTTAGGTAGGTAAGTGAACATGCTTCTAAATCAGCTGCAGTGCTTGATTTCAGCACTGACCATTTAAAGTCCAGTTAGCTCTCTTTGATTGCTTCCTTGCTTAAAGGCAAGGGAAAGGTGGCACCTGCCTGTCTTGTTCCACTTGCTGAATTTAACTCTCTTACTTTTAGGTGAATTCCTTGCATCCTCCTCAGCTGGCTGTTTCTGTATTCCCTAAACACGCTGTAAGGTCCGTAGATGGGTGACATAAAGTCAAACAGACTTGCTGGGAGGCTCCAGCTGATTTGGTCCCTGGTTGCGGTTTAGCAGGGGATGGGAAGGAGCCTCTTCTGCGTCTGTGCAGTGGGAGCAGTCCTTCCCTGCTGCAAGGGCCTTGTGTCTTACCTGGATGCTCGTTGGAAAGGCAATCTGTTTCCAGCTCTTCTTTTTGATCCTTTTGCACAGCTCTGAACAGTGCTTTAGTCTGCGTGTGGCGTGCTCCCAAAAGAATGGGATGCATCCCTACGTAGCTTCGTCTGTTGCTTTTCTGTGCAGGCTCTGCTCCGGGTTCTCTCGTGGGAATTGATGCTGCTTAGTGACAGAAGGAGAGAGGCAGCAGGGAGTAGGAATGGTTTATTAGCTGACTGAGAGTTCTAGGGCTAGATAGTTATCACTGAAGATAGGGTTCGTGAACAAGAAGCTGGTATTAATGAAAGTGGTGTTGGCTGAACGCGTAAGAGGAGGACTGAAGAACTAGAAACCCTTGTAGCTGGTAGAAGGAAATGGAAGAGATACAAGAGATGGTTTAATTCCCAAGTTTTAGTCAAGGTTTTTGAGACTACATTACTAGTGCAACTATGATGAGTGGGTTTTGTAATGCGTGTAATAATGAATTTTAGAGGATGTACAAGATGTGAGTCAGGAATGCCTGACAGAGAGTAGGGGAAAAAGGTCTCTCTGTTCTCAGTGAAAATTTAGATTAACTCTTACCAATATCAGGCTCCTTCTCCTGCAGAGCAGCAGAGCAGAATGGGGTGGCTACTCGGTTCTTGTGTATCCACAGCAGCTTAATTCCCAGTAGAGCTTATACTGGGAGTCGGTTTATACTGGTGTGCGAGTAGGATCAGAATGAGGCTCCTTGATCTTTATAAAACAATGAGTTTAGTAGTGGAATAGAGTTCAGTCCTCCTCCTCCCAACTCCTACAGACAATCAGATGCTATTACTCACTGCTGCTTTCTGAAATCAGAAAAGTACAGATGGTATCACATTGTTTGGAGGCTACCACAGATAAGTTGTGATGAAAATGCGTTGTTACTAGTGATTTCTAGCTCAGTTCTTCTACTTTTAAATATGTTTATTCAGTGAAGGAGAAAGAAACCATGGGGCTTTTTCATTTTAATTTAGAAACCTCACTGGCTCTCTGCTGTTGCCATTTAAAATGTAGTTATGGTCAGAAAAATGATGCTATGAAAAATAAATGACCTGGGGAGTGCCATAAATTTTGCTTGCTCTCTCCAAGACTCCCAGATCAAATTTTCTCTGCTTACAGATCCAAAAGATGTCTGTGCAGATTGCCAGTACTGCAGACTATGTGAAATTGCATTGGAAACTGTTCTTTCAGCCTTTCTTTGGATCTGTGCTATGCCTGAATTTCTGCAGTTGGGACCAGCCAGGTTGCTATGGCAGTCAGACCTGAACATGGAGGGACATGGTCTTGAATCCTATTTCTAATAGCAACAAGCATCAGATACTTTTCAAAAGGGTACAGGAAGCTTCTCAAAAAGGAACCGCACGGTACCTTTTGTTGTAAGTGTTCTTGTACAGCTGGAAGTGTGGGTTTGGCCTGTAACTAGCCTGGTTTTCCATCTTCATTGGACTTTGCAAGCAGCTGCCCATGCTGTTGATTTTACCAAAAAAAAGGTGAACTGAAACTTGCCCGTGATCCTCTCCCACAGGTTTTGTGTTCCTGAGAGCAGAAACCAGTTTAGCAAAACGGCACCACACGCTCCCTTGCAAGTGCTCTAAGTCCCACTGGTTTAGCAACAGACGATGAAGTGCTTTGCTGAAACGGGAGTTGTGAATGCAGTACGTGTCCGTGCACGAGGACAGCTGAAAGCCTTGTGTGATCTGGGTTAAATGGAACTTGAAATGTCTGTTCCTTGTGCTGCTCTCCTGCCCAAACCTCACACACCAGCTCTGCGGGGACCATGTCTGGGTAATTCCTTTTCCGATTGCTACTTAGGTTTTACATTGGCGTAGAGTTTTCAGCAGGAAATCCTAAGGGTGCTACCCCACTGACCTTACAGTAGCAACTGGAAAGTGCCCGCCGTCTTCCACGGCCAGTGCTGGTCTTTAACTGCGTGTGGTTTGTATTAGAAAGGGACAGATAGCCTGTGCAACGGGTTTGCCCTCTTTGTGGGGATTTTCCCTTTTTTCATTACTCAGACTTGACTATTGCTGCCAGAGAGAATAGACAGCATTAAAGTGAAGAAGCGGGTTTAATGAAGCAGATCTAATGGGAAGTTGTAGGGATGATGTAGCTGTGGGTGTGTGTTGTGACTTTAGTTCAAATAAATAGTCCAAATAGTACCTTGTGCCCAGTTAAGAAAGGTATGGCTGGGAAGCCCCGCTAAGTGGGCTTCTATGCTTTTACTGAGCTTCTGGCTGACTCGGCCAGAAAAAAGCAGTCACTGCTTTGCATGCTTTTTGTACGCCAAACCTCCCGTGTGGTTCCCCTTCTGCCCCGCTCCCAACAGACGACAAACATCGTTACATTCAGGGTGAATTCACTGGTCATGCTCTCCGCTGAAACAAAACTTGTCGGGGTTTTCAGCGTGGAAGTAAGGAATGAACGTGCAGGAGAGCTGCGCTCACTAGCCAGTTGCACAGGCAGATACAGGGAAAATATAATTCACCAAAGTGACATGAGAAGCCGAGTCATTTTTCCAGAGCAGATCTCTTTGCCACCAGAGGCTAGGAGCTCAGCTGGAGGAAACTGGAATGGCTTCGCTTTTTTCTTTTTTATTTTTAATTGTATCCTGGAGTGTTGTGCATGGTGACAGCCTGGTGCCCAGATTACACAGGCTGGCTGTTGGTCCTCCCCCTTTGCACAACATCAGAATACTGACAATCAGGTCGGAACACCTTAAATATTTGGGAGAAGTTTTTTGGTCCCTTTTCTGAGCCTGTCTCCTTGTATTATACAGCAGAACATGAAAATTCTTGTTCTATTCATGCGTTAAGAATGGATCGCTCTATTTTGTTACCAAATAACAGAGGAAAGTGAAGCAGCTGTGACAACTTAAGCATTGAAAAATCATAAATCATCTTCCCTTTCCCTTCTCCCCCAGAAATCATGAAAAATAAATGCAGAGCCCTTTAGGAGATATTTTTACGCTTTTCATTCTTCATAGCTGGGAGGCTTAAAAATGTGGTGCTTTGACATCATCACATGACTTTAGAATTGGGGATCTTAATAAATAATAAGTGCAATTAAAATGGCAAGAGATAACACTAAAGAAGCTTTAGAAATAAAAGTGTCACAATCCTGTTGCTCCATAGATAGACAGACGTGTTCATAAGCATCTACTCATTTTCTGATACAAGTGGCGATAATATGTAGGCTTCGGCTGATAAACATATCAGGCTTTTACAAGATCTGTATTTATTTAATAGTTGGGCGGGCAAAAATACCTTTGTTTTGTTTAGCTTATTCTGTTCTTCTGTTGCAGACGTTCCGGGTTAATTAGTTTTGGAGCCGTGTTAGTTGAAAGCTCCTATCTACCAGTTTTCTCTTACAGGAGATAAGTCATATCTTTCTAATTTCTGCCTGTTTTCTTTCATCCTATGAACCATGCTACAACCATAAAGGATATTCTTGGCTGCAGAAATTTTCTTAATATTGATTTCACTGCTTGCAGGTGTGAAGGCTCCTGTGTTAGCATCTCTTCAAAGCTCAGCTTTCATTACTGACTGGAGGAACGGTTGCTTCTTCTGGGCTATGCCATTTACCTTTGCTTTGCTATTTATTTTCTTTTGGGAAAACCCATTTATGTTGTGTACCAAGAAAACCTCCTGGAGTCTTTCTTGTTGCTTCTGGTATGTCAAACACAGGCTACTTGGCTCAGTGAACACTTTGTCTGACCTCCTGCCGTATTTCATCCTTTCCCCTGCACAAGTGATGTTTTCGAAATAGCCGTCTGGTTGACTTAGCTTATGCACGCAAATGAACTAATTCACAGGCAGGCAGGGTTCTGAATTAGAGGTGGCATTATGTTGATTTGTTCATTCCCGAATTCGCTGGGAAGAGCAGACATGAACAACTGTTTCAGGACACCTTCTGTCAGAGACGCCGAAGTTTCACTGTAAGGCGTTAAGCGACAAATGTTAGCTCTTGTCATTTGACCTCTTTATGGCATATAGGGACTGTTTGCACACAAGCTTTTCACTTAACGTAGCCTCCTTCACCAAACCTTCGAAGTTAACTATCTTATCATCTGCCCTATCACTGCAGAATGCAAGAAAAATAGCTTGTGTACTTTGGTTTGAAGAGATTTTTAACCTTTTTCCTTAAGGTTAATCAGGCCCATTAGCAGAAGTTAATTAGAGTAATTAGATTAGTTAGCTTATTCTCCTTAGCCTTTGCTAAAACTGGGAGTTTAAGCAACACAGTGAATATACTGAGATTAATGAGAATATTCTGCTATTGTTTATTCCCTTATATTCTGGAGAGGTGATCAGTGCCCTATCAGTTCTCCTCTGAATGATTCTTTTTGAGATGACTTTATCATAAATATTGTAAGTAGCCATAGACCATTCCTTGCTGACTGACTTAATGCATTAAACTTTTATCCTTTTCATTACACCCTCTCTTTGAGAACTGGTGCCCTTAAGAATATGTTGGTGAAAATAGAAGTATTTTTTCCCCCCCTGAGGGAATTACATTGTGCTCGGTCCAAGGAAGATGTTCAAAGATCTTCTATGCCATTGCTTCTGTTTAGTCTTACAGCTTGTCTTTAGCTATTCCAACGTCTACTTTTTGAGCTGTTCTGTTTTTGCTACTAGCTATTTTCTCATATACTCATAGTTCAGCCTCTGACATCACCGGACAGTCAGACTGGATACACTTCAGCTCGTATCTTGTCTCAGATGAGGAAGTGTATGTTGGAAAAACTAGATTTTTCTTTTATGGCTTTTTTCTTTGGACAATAGAGATCTGATTTCCCACCTGCTGTTTCCATATCCAGTGTAGCAGGGGGACAGGAAAGGTTCCCATACCTTCTCGCTACAGGCTTTTTTGTTAGTAAGACCTTGAAACTTCTCCCAACTCACTTCCTCGTTAACTCCTTGAGTCTACTTTGCACTCGTGCTTGGTGTGACTTCCAGAGTCTGCATTCTGCTGATGAGAAAGCTGCTGGCCTTCAGCTATCTGTCAATATCTGGCCGGTGGCCATAATCTGGGTTTACTTGGGCTTTGTCAGGATGCTAGCAGATCATCACATAACCCCTTTTCCACGTGCATTGTAGTCACAGTTCATCCAGTGCTGCTTAAACACCACGCTGTCTATGAGTGCATCTCGTGTCCCCCCCGAATATATTTATTCGGGCAGATTTTTTTCCTATTTTTTCCATTGTCTGCCTCTATATAACCAGTACAGTACTAGAGGGTTATGTAATTTGTCTGCTTCTTACCTTACTGTAGGCAGGGTCTGTGCCAAACACTGAAGTTGGTGTGTTCGGATGACGAGTCTTTCATTCCCTGAAAAGCTCTACTTCTTTTAGTATCCGAGCACATAATTTCTTCCCTTTTCCTTGCCCCATCCAGAAAGGTGTCACTTTGGGGTGAAAGGTAATTTCAAAAATGCAGATACCTTTTTTTAAGATGTGAAAAACACCTCTGGTTAAATCTCAAGAAAAATTCATGATGTGGGAGGCTAGGGTTACTTGAAGTGAATTGGAAAAAGATGCAAAGTTGCAGCTGATAACACTTGCTGATGTGCAGCTCATGCATACCAAAATATGCCCTTAACTACTTCCCATGGCGTTGCTTCGCTACTCCCAAGTTCATGGCAGCAGGCAACTGAAACCTGATAATTTAAATTTGCATTACAGTACATTGGAAAGGTGAGTCTATTCCTTCTTGAAAGATCTTCAGAGTCTAAATAGAAAACCTTGACAAAGCACTAGCTGAAAATGGGATACTGATTCCATTTTGTAGATTAGTTAAATCACAGGCAAGCTGCAGAGATCTTTTCAAGGCTTAAAGCTGGGAGGTTGCCATCCAATTTTCAAACTGTCCTCAATTAGCTTTACCCCTTATCAGTCTAGAAGTCTGCGGTTTGAATAGAAATTGAACGAATGTCTCCTGATGATTGCATATTTGAGCTTCTGGACCGGTGTCTTCCACCTTTTACCTGGGTGGTTCCCTGCTTGGGTGAGAAGTAATCCCTTTTGCATGCTGTAAAAAGACCGGTGATAAATTCACGCACACACAGAAAGAAGCTCTGAGATTGTTTGACCTTGAAATGTGAAAAGAGTTGGGCGGAGACAGACTGAAAGCAATGCAGCTCTGCTTGGGTCCCTCCCGTCCCTTTTCCATTTGAGTTGGCCGATGGACCCTTGTCCCCAACCTGCCACCTATTTGCACGTTGCCCTCCCTGTATCGCTGTCGTCTGACGTGCTCCGTCTTCTCTGGTACCCGAGGGACGTGCTAATGGACAGCTTTGGAGGGGTATCAAGGGAACGGCGCTACTGTCCTACTAGATTTCTTACTGACTCGAATCGTGACTTTTCCCTTCCCCTTGGTCCGCTGTTGGCTGCTTGGGAGATTTAGCGGTCTCCCAGCGGTTACTGCGTGGGAGACGGGGCAGCGACAAGTAACGGCACAAGGACGGTAAGTGTGGGGACAGCAGGTAGTGGCTGAAGATGTGTGCTTGTGTAGAGCTCTCTGTTGAGACCCAAAATGAAATGCCTTTGGAACAGTCTGGTTGAACCCCGCTTTGCGCGAGAATTGGGCATTAGCAGCCTTGGCTGCTAATGGGAAATGCACAGTGACGAAGATTTTGAGTCGCGCAGACTGTTTCCTCTGCTAATCTACCTGTTAGACTGGCTTTTATGTAAATCTCTAATCTGATTTCTCATTAATCGCTGCATTAGAACATCTGCAGACTTGTACTGTAGACAGTCTGCCATGTCTATTACTTCCATCACAGAAACAGGTGAAGACCTTTATTCTGGAAAGATTCTGTGCCAGGTAATGTACAAATATCAGTTCCACATAGCAAAACCCTAGTCAAAGTTTTTCCTCAAAAAGCTGTGCTGGCCCAGGAATGTGCCAGCCTAGATCTTGGGAACGTAACTTCAAAGGCTTTCAAAAGAGGAGTAACTGAATGAAATTTGATGGCTTATGCTATATAGGAGTTCAGGGGTGATGTTCCTCCCTGGTCTTAAAATTTTGAAACTTCCTGCAAGTTTTCCCCTCGCTACAGCTCGAGTTACTAAAAATACAGTGTTAGTAACAAAAATTCTTTTGCATATTTATTTCTGTAAGACAATGTGTAGAGCTCACAGCGCTTTACAATGCGAAGCAAGCGGTGGCATTCCCACTTTGAATTGCAGGAAAAATAAAAACAAATCGGGGGATAGCAGACCTTGCTCAAGGTCATGTGCGAGATAGAGAACTAAATCCAAGTATTTGAGTCCAGGTTTGACTCTTCCGCTGAACCCTATTTCATCTCCAGAGAAAGCTCAACTTGATAAAAGACGTAGAGCTGAGGTCATCCCGTCAGTAGCCTCTGCAACCATGAGAGAGTGGTGAAACTTTCCCCAAAACTACAGAAGCGTTCAGTGAAAGTACCAGGAGTAAAATCCAGGAGGAATAATAATTGAGTCAAGGATAAAGGGACAAAGTTAGTAAATCGCAATCATTATTCAGGGATAATATTTCTTACTGTCCAAAGAGAATATTAAACTACTGCCTAAGAAAAAAAAATCACTAAGCAGAAAAAAGTTATTAAGAAAAGATAATGGAGGGAAGGGAATATTATGCTGATTCTCCAAACAGTTATGAATGAATATAGATACACTGTCTGTGATAAAAGAAACACATTTCCCCAAAGAGAATTGGAAAAAAACAGTCATTGCTAAACACTGATCTGTCTTTCAAATACTGAGTACCAAAATAACCCACCTTTTCAAGTTTTCTGTTGATAACTCCTAATGAGAATCTTTGAGTCATGAAAACGTTTAGAGATTTCAATCTTGTCATATAAGAGCAATAAATCAAAAAGATGGGACAGACAGCCACTTCATGAGAAGTCCCTGAATCAGGCATTTAGCACTTAAAAAAAAAAAAAGTGCAAAAGAAAAACCTGTCATCTGTATAGTGTTTATAATAGATCAAATGTTTCTATTTTATAACAGTAATCAACAAAATTGTGGAAGCAGCTCCTTTGCAAAAAGCTCTGGAATTAGAAAATCAAATGGTCTCTTAACACCACAGTCTGTTTGCAATAAGTTAATTGACTGCATTACCAGAATGAATTTTAAAAAAACAAAACAACCCTCCAAAAAACTCAGTTATCCTTGCAAGTTCAACCCCCCCCTTGAAGCTTAGACACATAGCATTTCGCATCTGGTTGATTGACATGCTTGCAACTCGGGCGAGAGCTGGGCTCCAGTCCCTTAAACCAAGTGACCATTTTATGGTGGCAGCTACTGAAAAATAAGGTACCGGTGGGAGCAATGCAGTCGTCGGCTGCCTGTTTGTATTCTTCCTGGGGGTCCCCGCAGAGATTGATGTCCAACGTGCTGCATGTAGCACGAACAAAACGGCCGTAGAGAGACGTGAAGAGTTGGTATTGTTGGGCGAAGTTGAGAAGAGGGAACAGGGCTGTAAAGAACAACAATGATTTGGCAAAGGTCGTAAGAAAGTCACAAGGAAGAGGCTTCAAATGTGATAGATACACTTGTCTGTGGCCTGGATCACACTGCCATCCTCAGAAAGCTGCCTGGTACAAAGTAAGGATGAAGCTGATAGTCCCAGAGATGCCACGGAGCTCCTGGCTTCTTCCCAGCAAGGGACAGCCTCTATTTGTATGGAAGATGTGGACACAGATGAGAGAAACATCATCGCGGGGGCGGGGGGGGGGGGGGGGGGGTAGTTACTCAGATTTTTAACTTCCATTGGAAGGCGGGGAAGACCATTTCTCAACTTCTGTTGAAGAAAGAGGAGAATAATTTGAGTTTCTTTACTGCATCTTTGTGATGAGGGAAGATTGATTGCTGGCCTTCTTGTTTATGTGAAAAGAAGGACTCTTCTAATATCCCACCTCAATTATTACCCTTTCATTTTGTGATTTGATTGAAAACTAAAAGTTTTTTTGGTATTTACTGTCTATTTCTAGCAGATGAACATTGCTTTAGATGCGCAGGCTCACTGATTTTTTTTTGGGGGGGGGGGCTTAAAAAAACTGATGGGTGCATAACTCTCGAGAAATTAGTGTCTGTGGCTCAATTACGTGGCTAGAGTATTGGGTGAGTATGAATGGGCTAGCCCCCTACTAAATCATGTGGAGATGCGTATCCTTGCTTGTGCAGCAAGATACTAGTGCAAATACAATATGTTAGTAAACGTGCTGCTGCACACATACAGCTCCATAGGTATTAGGCTTGGGGAGGAACCTTGCATGCATAGCTACTATATACAATTCTTCTAAAATAGCATTGTATTTTAGATTATATCTGTTTGGCTGTCAATCTGACAGCTGGCTGAGATCAACCACTTCTTAATTTCAGTTTAGGATTAAATCTAGACTATGTCTTATACCAGTGAGTGATAGTAATAAATCATGCCTTCGCTCTAGGGCAGCACTATAATGTCTTAGACTTGTGGAGTAACAGCAGCTGTTCATCTGTTCTGCCCTCGAGGGAATTCAGTGTCACTAGAAAAAAGGCAAAAATATGTCTGTAATCTCTTTTCCTGACCCCTTTGGACCAACTGGGTAGCTAATTAGGTGGTTCATAGGGTACGGCCCTCAACAGGCTCTAGCAACTGATAGGAAGCTTTCTCTGTTCCCCTATGTTCTCTGTAAAGTTCCGAGTTACCACTTTCCTTTCTCTTATTCTGTTCAGGATATGTAAAAACTGGCAGTGTCCTGTGGATGAAAATCTAGTATAAAAGAAGAATTACCTTTTATTATTAATTAGTATTGTTCCAATGTAATGCTTGTGTTTTGATTTTTTTTTTTAAATTAATTATTTCCTTTTGGGCTATGCTTCTTTACTGTTTAATTCTGCAGCAAAGTAGGGATCTCTTTCCAAGACAGCAGCTCAAGTGATAGCATTCCCACTGCTTCCCATTAAATGGGGCTGCGTAGACTGCTTGCTGTGAGACCATTTGCAAATGTTAGGTTTCAAGGCCATATGCAAACTCTTTGTTGGATGTTGTTATGCTGCTTGTGTGAAGCATTTTTTGGATTGCTCTGATAACATTTTGGACTGTATACTGGTAGATGGCTTGTTTCCTCTAATATTTCAGAATTCCAATGTAGTTGTTTATTTTCTGACACCTGAGTTAGTTTTTCCTCTGTGTTTTATGATTCACATGTTGGGTTTGGATCAACACAGCATGGTTTTAAGCGTCCTGATCGATGCAAATGAAAGAGCATAGGGAAGGGTTAACAGAGAAATGTTTAGCTCTTAGGCTGTTGAAAGGATTGGAATGATTTACATGAGATGTGCATTTTTAAACTGGCACAACTCTCTCAGCCTGGTGTGTCAGCTAATCTTCAACCTCTCTAACAGTCCAATCATTGAGGCCAGATTTCCTCCTTCCAGACGAGACTGCTGTGGCCCAGGACCCGGTATGGTCTCTTTCCTTGTCGGGTCTCCTTGATTTGTGCTGGTACGATAGCAAAAACCATTCCAGGTGGCAGCATTTTCGTATGCGAAACTTTCAACTTCTAACTTAACTAGATGTGTCGTAGGCAGAATATAGTCATTACTTGCAAAGTTTGATTGACGTGGTTCCCACTGCTATCGCATCCACATCTATCCTGTAGCGGAGCTGTACCAGTAACAGTAACTTACAGTGATGTGTTGATGTAAGATTGGGAAATGGTTACCTAGGACAATTTCCTCTCAGGCTATTTTTACCTGTACTCTTTTCTGCCTTTTTAAAGATTTAGGCTATGCTAATTTCCATAACAAAGAAATTTGGTAGTTAAAGAAACAAGCAAGTCTTCACTGCAGTAAGAATGAGGGGAGCTTGGTAACTTTAGCTGAGTTTGCATTACACTTCTTTATATTGCTTTAAATGAACACATGCTGTGGATGGACATGCAGCAAAAAAATAAAGTGATGGCCTTTGAAAGGGAATGTCTTAAAATTCCGATGTACCCCAGAGTTGCCTGTTTGGCACAGTCTGTAGTAACTTGTGTTTTGAATGCCCCGAGACTCAGAGGCCAAATACGGTGTGGTTGGTCTTACGTTTGTGTCAGAGATCCTACAAAGTAGGAGTATCATATGACTCGACTGTCTCTCCATATATTGATTAGCTTCTCTTGGGTTAGATGTTTAATTAGCGTTAACCATCACGGGCTTGTGCAAGCAGAAAGACACCTTGGAGCTATGTTGATTTACATGTGGCAGGAATTTGATGCTTGGGTTAGTAATGACCTTCTCCAGGACACTCCACCTAAAGAAATATTAAAACGTAATAAAGCAGATTCTTGGCTGTATAAATGGGATTTAACTGAGCAGTAGTTGAGCATCTGACACATTTCCTCCCTGCAGCCTGTTGAGAAGCAAACTTTAGGGAGTAATTTATGCTAATCCCTTCTGCTGTTTGCCTTGGCTTTTCTAGCCACTCTGTTGGCAAACAAGATGCACAGGGCAAAGTGTCCAGTTGAATTGGTCTGACAGTGAGAGGTAAAGCAGGGATCTTGGCTTTGTCAGCTGGAATCAGAATGATCAAAGACGGCACTGATGTATGTTGGAAACTTAGTACTGGACCACGACATTCTTGGACCAGTACGCAGCAGAATTACTTCAGTGCAGACCTAGGCTCTGGGGTCTCCGTTCTTATATCAGCTCATTAGTGATGATTGTCGCTGACCTGAGGTTTCACCCAGCCCTCTTTTGGGGCATCGTTTGCGATGATCATTTCTCTTGCTTTTTGGATTTGCTGGTGAAGAAGCTTGGGACAGGGTGGTGCTGCAACAAACCCAAAGCACTCGGGGATATGTCTCGATACTAAATGTGTAAATGGGAATTTCATTCTACTGGTTATCTGGCAGATGCAGAGGGTTGTTATTGCTTTCAGGAATTAAGTAATCCTAAAGGTTAAGCCTGCGGGGTGTTCTCAGCCCTGCAAGAATTAATATGGTGACATTTAACTGCTATTAAAAAAAGTTTTCTTTCCCCCCACCCCGCTTTTTACTTGGAAAACGGAGTAGTTTGCTTTGCATGCTGGTGCAGTAGTGGCTATTTAAAAAAAAAATCAACAGATCACACAACTGTCACTGTCATTTCTTAGGCTAATGCAGAGACAGATTATGGTTATCTCTGCTACCACAGCATGGCAACCGTTGGCACATGCTGATTTTTTAATGGCCACTATATTAACTCTTCTCTGCAGAGTCTTTTCCCCTCGAATACAAAGGGATGGGATCCTCAGCAGATGCCAGCTGGCAGATCTCTGCTGAGGACGTTACAGTTTTGTATTTTTCACTAATTTGGGATTTTTCACTAGCTTAGATCCCTTGCCCATTGGGAAGTCTCTGTTTGATTCCTCAAACAAAACTGGACCCTGCTGTCAGCTTTGTGTATAAAAACTGGATGAAGTTTCATTGATTTATTGTGTTTCCTAGTGTACAGAAGGGAGAGGAAGAATGGAAAATAATCAATGGCTATTTTAGAGGGGTGTCTGTACACAGGCATCGTTTTTGCTCCTGCAATTAGAGCTGGTTCTGTGCTTTCTGTTTGTTGGACAAGAATGACTTTTTACATGTTTGGCTTTTTTAAAAAAAGGTCTTTATCTACTTTATTCACTTCCTCTTCGAAGTGCCTCATTCAAGTGGGTTTTGAAGAGGTTTCCTGCCTTTTCTCCAACCCAACTGGCTAGAGTAGAATGCAGCTACCAATTCAATGCAAGAACCTTAGAAATGAGAGAACAACCCTGGTTTTGGGGCTTGTTCCAAAGTCCAGTTGGGCTTTGGCTCTTTATCCATTTTGGCTCTACTGGAATTTGGATCATGACTTTTCTTTTTCTCCTCCTTTTTTCCTCTCTTTTTTTCTCCAGAACAATTAAGTACACACCTATTAATGTTATTTATACTTTCTCTAAAAATAAGTCCGTTCACTGGAATAAATAACCACACTCTAAAATTACGATAAAAAATAGCTGACTTAACATGCATTTTCCTACTACGTAAGTGGATGACTGTTGTAGGACAGCATAAAAACAGATTAATAGATTTTGTTTCCTATGGTTTTCTTAAGAACTCCAAAAGATTAAGGTTTTTTTAATTAAACACTGGGAACATACAGCCATTTTGAACCCAAGTTATGATCTACTTGTGCAGTTAGCAATAGCTAACAATTTTATGTGATATTAAAAGAGGGTCTTTCTTCCATTTAAATTAACTTAAAATATTTTCAATTATATCATGTCATATGTAAAATAAACAAGCTATACAAGACTTAAGGTAGAAATTTGGTGACACTCTGCAGTTGCCTTATTTTGTGGAGCTCCACGTAAGGCATGCAGTTTACCTCTGTGAAAAGATCCAGTCCAACAAAGTGCCTCAAGCATATGGCTACATTTTAAAAGAACTAATAGTACCATTGATTTCAGTTGGCCCACCAGCTATGCAAGGAGAATTAAGATTTGAGATGGATCACTATTGACAGTGGGGTACCAGAGGCGAAAGTATTAGCAATGCCTTTGTCAGCCCCTTTTTGGTAAATAGCTATCTTACTTTTGTACCAGTTTTTTTTTTTAAATTGTCATAGCTTATTTCATCTTATTATCTAAATCAAGTCTCTGGAGAGTAGCTTATCCCAGCTTTGATCCATTATGTTGTTTACTCTTGTTTCACAAACCATTAGGGATGCTCAAGGATGTAAAATAAGATATCCATCAGGCTAAATCTTATGAGCCATTTGCTGCAGATGTAGCCTTGTCCCAATCACAGCGGCAGGATTTCAGTGTCCTATTAGAGTCCTTTTTGTGCTAATAGAGCTCCGCTCTCTTGCTGCCGGGTATCGGTAGGGACCAGTGCCTCCTTTCGTTACTGAGACTGCCGTGCTCTCTGGGATCGGGCAGGACTCTTGTCAAGACCCCACACTTCAGCTTCTCACCTGAAAATGAAGAGATGTGCTTGATTTGTGAAGCCCGTGGAGGTCAAGTGCGTAAAAGCTGGATAGAGATCCTATGTAGCTACTGGGACTGGGAGTATGTACGTCCTTTGTCCTTCTGAAAGGCAACCCTTTGCTGTGAACTATTCTGTGTTGGTTCTGACTTCTAATGGCATCTGCTATATCCGTCCTTGAGTAAGAACCCAGTCTGCCCTTGCTGTCTAAAATCGACAGCTGCTGTTATGAAGCAATGGCCACAAAGCAGAGTCTAATTATTCAGATGTTGCGAGCAAATGTGTAAACTGGGGTTCTCTTGGTTGCTTTTGGAGAGATACGTTGGACACAAAAAATGCCAAGAATGACTTGTGGCCACAACATAAGCTGGATGGAAGTATTTTACTTAGTTTGTAATAATGATAGCTGCCAAATGTGTGTCTTTTTAAGCAGCTTTTTCACCGGAAGTTTTGTTTTATCCCACAAATGGGCAGAACATAAAGCAGCGATGATGTGTCCCATCCCATTACACCCCCCCCCCCCCCATTATTTGTTCTTGTTTTTCAAGCATTGAGGCAGGTTAAGAAATATGCAGGAATTAATTTTTTTATCTTCATATTTTGTGCTTTTAGGTGAGTTTACTTTTCAGTTGTCTTGAAATAACGGAAGGATTAGGAGGCTGGAGGAGATGGGTACTTTTGAATGTGGGGAAGTCAAAGACTAACTGAAGTGCTCGTGCTTAGCATAGACAAAGAGGACTCTGAAGGAATTTTCTGTGCCACATATATTTTGATGGTCAAGAAGCCTTTAGACACCGGCTCAGCAATCTCGCTCGCACATTGCTCCTGGCCTCATTAGGTATAAGGATGTCTCTTTGCTTTGCTCTCTCAAAGCCCTACGTGAGCACACGCTTCCTCCGCAGCAGTTTTGCCTACAGAACTTGAGCCCTGAGCAATTCCTCTGAGCTTTGCCACAGCTCTGCTGCAGGCTCTGTGGCTTGATTCATTGCTGGTACAAAATCGGGCAGTCCCTCCGACGTATCGGGATAACACTGATAGGTACGAGCTCCAAATTTGAGTTCTTTCATGCAAGGTTATGCAGAATATACTAAAGAGTGGAAACTATAGCAAATACACATTTATGGGAGGGGTGTGCTGATTAGTTTTTTTTATTATTTATTTTATTCTTTTCCCCTTCTAAAAGCAGAGCATTATTTAAAGTGTAAGCCCACAAAACTCTCATAAGTAACAATGTGTTCTGAACAAGGGAAGGCCGTAGGCTTTAGCTGTTGTGAGAATTTATACAGCATTCACTAAGCTCCCAAAGTCCTAAGCCAGCTCTTTCCCAAAACATTTGCAACCAAACTGCTCCCTACAGCACTCGTGAATTCAATGACATAAATTGTTAGAAGTGCTATAATATAATTTGTAAATGATGTTGATTTACTCATTCCAAAGCCTTTTGAAGGAAATAGATTGTGTTAATTTTCTCCAACTAGCTGTACATTCAGAATAACCATTGAAACACTCCATTTAAATATATATGCAATTAAACTAATGATGTTTTAGAACATCCTAAATAACAACACATCGCAAGGACAGCTGTCCATATCCTTTATTTAGGTTTACATTCCGCACTGCTACACATCTTGCTGGTTTATATTTCTTACAAATATTAGTGTAAATTATTGACTTTTCTGGATCACAAACAGCAGCAGCTGCCCACAGCTCAAGACTGGCAATTAAAGGAGGAGGAAAGCATGGAAACAAAGGCCGGAGTTAGAATGAAAAGCTGTTCAGGTGTAATGGTTTGGTGTAAAGCTTAACGCTATCAAGATGGTGTAAAGAGACTCTAGGGTAAAGGAGAATTGGGCCCTGCAATATCCAAAGTAATTATGCAAATTGGTATTACAACAAGGGCTTTTAATTGGGAATGCTAAACAACATTTTAATAATGCCAGGTCATTAATCTGAGTGGGAGTCAGTTCTATCAGAAGACTTATTATGGGCTAAGAAAAAGAAACATGCCAAGACCTTTGCTGAAAAGTGTTCACAGATGTTAACCTTTTTTCATCTCAAGTATTTACCAGGAAGGGATTTTCCCCACACAGTCTTGCAGTCGCAGGAGTTTTCTTTCTCTGTACTGAAATCAGTTTCTAATGAGTTTTGTCTTCTCAGTAAATAAATCTCCAAGTAAAACTAACTTCCAAGGTAATGATTTCCATTTTGAACCCACTGTGAACTCATATAAACTCCCAACATCATTGTCACCTTTTAATTTTAATAATTACTGCTTCTGTTTGCCACTAAACCTTCTGAGGTTCTTCCGTTCAGTGTAGAAATCCAGTAATGTTCAGCTTGTTAGGATATGAGACCCCTCATTAGCTCAGAGTATTAAATGAAACAGTTGAGTTAGTAACCAAATCGACAAAGAAACAGCTGACTCTCTCTATGATTAGGGACTTTGTCATCTCGTTCATAGATTAATTATATGGTCCATTATACTGAAATGTGTTTTTGATATTGAGACTAGTTTTGTTCTTGAGGTTTTGTACTTGCCAGCTGCTTTAATGTTCTTCATCTTTCTGTGAACAAGCACCAAATGATAGATTTCTTAACTTGAAGAACAAATTTAGAACACAGTTTTCAATGTTTGTTATTTAAAACAAGCTCAGGGATAAATGTATGTAGAACAATCTTCAGAAGGGTAAGCCTGGTATAGCTCTTCTCTGCTGTGATATGTCCGTGAAAGCAAACAAACAAACAAGAACAGCCAGGGAAATTGATTTCAATGCCGCGCACACTTCCTAGGAACAGATGTTCTTCTGGGAGGAAAAGCCATGGAAAGAAAGTAATGATTAACTTGTTTGTAACTGTTCAGGAGGTTAGCCTGCTATATTGAACACAATCCCCAATCGGCCGAGTTATTTATATTTGTGTTCTGAAAATTATTTGGATTGTAATTTTGAACGCTTATTTCAAACAAACGTCTCGATACGTTGGCATTGTAGAAATTTGGTGAGAAACGGCCCTTGGCCCAGGAACTGTATAGTCAAAGTAGACAAAAGATAAGAAAGAATCACAGAAATGTCATGCATGTTTTACAGAGGGGGGAGATCCAGAATGTGGAATTAAATGTCTTGGAGGTGAAATCGGAAGTTACTGGCAGATTGTGGTTGTAAACCAACAGGGCTGAAGGGAAGTTGAGCCCAAAGAGGTGAATTTCATTCCAAGAGCACGGATTGTAAATGTGAATGCATGGTAGTGTGGTTTGCAGCTCGCTGCATGACAACAGTGTTGAAGAGCAGAATTAGGGGTGACAGTACTAAAGAAAAAAAAGGAAAGTAAATATTTTGACACAAAAAGGAAGATAGCAGGAAATTACTGCTTTCAAAGCCTCTGTTTTTACTAACAATTGATTTTGACTATGGGAAATGGGCAACCCTGTACAGGATGAAGTTTGCTCTGAATGAGGAAACCATTTGGAGTCTCTTTGTGTTCATCTCATTAATTCTCTTTCTGCCTGTTAACTTCTAAGCAACACTTTCTAGAGAGGGTAGAAGAGTCAGCAGAGGGGAAAAAAAGTAAAATTCAATAGACTCTGAAAGCCTGCGGGAAAAGAAATTAATTGTGTAGCAGCAAGAGGGATGTTTGAAGGCTTTTCTTCTAGCAGGTAGCAGCCAGCAGAGTTCTGGGCTGAAAGCCTCATCTGGCTTTTAATCCAGGAAATTAATGGCAAAACTCTTTGGCTTGAGATGAGAGAATGGAGTTCTGTAAGGGAAAATGCTAGAGATGGATTGCATGATCAAGCAGACCGAGTAAACTGTGCAGCTACTTCTTTCCTCCAAGATTCTTCTGGGTTATAAACCATGCTTTAAAGACCTTCCAGGTACGAGTCCCTGGGATGTGTTAGGTAAACAAAAAAAACCCAAAGACAGCAAGTGCTCTATGCTCTTCTTGAGTTAACTAGAATGGGATGCTCCTAGTTTACTCTCCTGGCAGATGGAGGTGTGTGGACCTGCGTAACGGTGTGTTTTCCTGTTGTAGTGCTCTTGGTCTGACTGTGGTTTGGGCTTAAAGGCTGTATTGGCGGATAAGCTGTTGTGGTAGGAGCAGATCGGTCGGTTGGAATAGTTGGTGCTGAAGCTCCTCTGGTGTATTGTATGTGACCCAGAGGAAGGTCACCTGAGATAGCATCTGGTCTGGTCTCTTGGGCCAAGCTCTTCACAACCAACAGGATTTGAGGTTTGCAGAGAGCGAAAAGAGTTTGATGCTTGCTGGAAGGGGTCAGGGCGCTGCTTGCGAGCTAGCTTGGAAGGTCACAGCCCCGTTAAGTGCTGCAGAGTCTTTGGAACGGGGTTTCTGGAGCTCAGCTGGAAGAAAGCTATTGTGCTCATGCCAAAACCGCTCTGTGGACTGAACCAACACGCTGTAAATGAAAACAATTTGGAATCGCTTCCAAATCCATTCTGCTGCTCCAAACCAAACTGCTGGTGTTGATACAATCAAAAGTGCTCTACAACTTAAGGAAAGCAGAGCTTGATTTGTTTGTCTGTTGGGGAGGGAGAAAGCGGTGGCACGCCCAGCCCGTCCCCACTCAGAGGTGGAATCACGCCAGGGTTTGGTGAGTGGCTGTATTTCCCCTCTCGGGAGGCCGCAATCTGCGCAGCAGGACTTGACAGTGCTTCTGCCACATAGCGAGGCTCAAGGCAGAGCTGGGTGGACATCAGTGCTGCGGCTTTCTCTCTGGTGTCAGGAAATGAGTAGGAGCAGCTCTCTATTTTAGAGAGGGGATTTTCAGGCTAACAGCCTCCCAGGCTATAAAGTACTAAAGTAATACTAATGATAGGAGTTGTGCAAGTACCTAGATAAACTCAGCTGTAGTTGGGCAGTGAATGAAAATTCCGTTTTTGATGTGGGTTGTGACACTTCAAAGACAGTGATAAGGAACAAGCACTTGAAAATGAGGTATGTGTTTATCTACAGCAGCTGCCTAACTAGGGGAATGGGAAAATTAAATTTGTCCCTTAATTATCTTTTGTACAAACAGGCAGTGTCCCTCCAGCCAGGCGGCTTCTAAAAAGCCTATAATTATTGCATATAATAACTAGAACATTAATCTTAGCTGTTGCTTGTACAAAAAAATTATAAATTACTGCACCAAATCCTATTACTGCACATATTAAAAGTTACTAGACGTTTATTTGAACCTTGTTTTTTTTCTTGTAACTTTGTGTTAATTTTCTCCATATTTCAAAACTCCAGCAATCGCTATAATAGAGGTTTGATGGCTTAAAAAATTCATTGTTCTGAGATTGGACTAATATGAAAAACGAAAAGGTCTTGAAGCCAGGGAGGATTGTGAATATTACTCGGATTTGGCCAGCTCCAGGACTGTTCCTTCTTGCGCATAGGGTGTTTCCTAATAGTTGTTTGGTCTTGCCGCTATTAGCTGAATACTTGTAGTCGTGCATCTGAGCCCATAAACCATCCCATTCTTCCCTTTCAATAGAGCTCAATCCTGCAGGAGTACTGACTGCTCTCTGGGGAAGCATTTAAACCGGAGGGTAAATGCTCTTTAGAGCTTTGCTGGAGCTATACTAGAGCACTGAATGCTTGTGGGACTGGGAAGGAGAGAGAATTATCCTCATAGTTATTATTTGGCCTTACATATATGGATGTAATTTTCAAGGCTTCTATTCAAATACTGCTGGATCAAGGCTTAAATGAGCATTTATCACTTTTATTATTCTCAGATCCCGAGGTGCTTGTGAAGACTTGAACTTTTTGAGATTCTTATGTGCAAGAGGACTCAGTTATTTCTTGAGGAGCTTACAAGACCATCGTATGCATGCTCATAAATTGAAGCAGGTGTTGAGACAGGTCAGGTAGTAGTTGAACCAAAAATAGTATACATTGCACCCATTTTCAGATCTTTGCCCAGAAACCAAGATGCCTTTTTTTCCTTTTGCTATTGTGCTGAAAACCAGGAGAAAAGTTTGGGTATCCAGTCACTTAAGTCATTAAGAATTTAAAATGTAAGATGATGTTCTTTTTTAGACTGTGCTGGTACAGAAATGGATATTTTTGAAAATTTTCTCTAAGGTATTTATAGTATTCTCTCTGTTCTTTGTAAATAATCTCCTACTACCTTTTTTCCTGTCTAGTTCTCAATTTTTGAAGGCCTCTTTGGGTGGGTTTTTGATACTTTTTTTTTTTTTTTAAAATCTAAGGTCAGGTTTTACCTGTTCTGATGTCTCTAATATGTCACACTCAATATAACACCCATCTCCTGCACTCACGGTGGGACATGGATGGCAAACGCTTTAAAATGCTGCAGGACATTGATGGACAAGCAGATGCGCAAGGCACTTGAGTGAAAGAAAAGTGAAAACAAAATAATTGTCTGTGACCAGTTCATGTGGAGTACAAGTTAAGTCAACTGTGCAGCAGCATCTTTTAAAATGGATTACCTTTGAATGTGTACAGAGTGAATGCAGCCCTGTATGTATGTATATCCAAGTGCTATTTACTGTGGTGGTACAGAACCAGAATATTGAATCATCTAACCTCACTGCAAAGGGAATGGAAAGTGGTGGTATTGTCAGTTTTGCCCATACGCGTTTTCCCTCAGTCTCAAGGCTTTATGTTGCTTTGTACCATCGTCTCCTGTGCATAAGCAATCACAGTAGCTAAATGACCTCTGCAGAGCTTCTGGTGCATTTCTGGTCTGGGGTGGGAACTCCGAGTTGGCTGGCGTTCTGGCTAAGTGCCATTCGCGGGATGGCCCTTCTGCGAAGAGCGGCGGGTGACTTCTCGGTGAAGTTCAGGTCTCTGTGTCTGGGATCAGTCGTCTGTAGAACGAGTAATGCCACCGTTCCTTGCATTTGCAATGTATGTTTGTTTGGGGAACGTGGATTCTCTCAAATGTTTTTATGCCTTGTTATGGAGGAAGGAGCCAAGACGTGAAGCACTCAAGTAGCTGACTTGGGATCACGCGGCAGAGCTTGGGGACACAACTGCGGAGCCCTGACTCTTCTGGGACAGGGATTTCGCATCCCATAACAAGCATGCTCTTCTATATTCTTACTCCCACTTGCATTAGCTGCCGGTTGTTTTTGCAGCAGCTTTTTATAGCATTCGATCCAGTTTTGCCAATAGGGAGAGCATCAAGAGGGAATGTGTGCGTGTCTAAACGCATTGCCAGGCATGGAAATGTCTGCCTGTGCAGCAGACTCGGGGACAGGCTGCTGACAGGTTGCCTTGTCTGCTTCTTTGGCTTCAGGGAAGCTTTTTCTCCCTGAAACCATGTTGCGAGAGTAAATGATTCAGAAATCTTTCAGAGCCAGTGGAAAGCCTGATTTTAAAACAGCAAGTGATGTTATTCTAGATGTCCCTATTTAGAACTCGGCAGTAGCATCTTTCTATTCTATGCAGCAACTTTTGTGTCCACACTGGTTTTCCTTTTAAAAAGAATGAGAATGGTTCAATTTAGAGATTTTTCCCTGGATTGTCAATCATTAATTTATCACTGTATCGGTGCATAAGGAATTTCTGTCGGAACTGAATCCCGCTAACCATGTCACATCTTCTAAGCTGTTATGACTAATTCTTTTCTTAAAATGGAGCCATTCAGGCTGCTTCAAAGGCACCATATATTTTCCTATATTTAATAATAATCATCTGCTTAAGGCAAACATTTTTTTGCCACTCAAATTGGTTTTAAAGAAAATGTACTCTGTTCCACCCAACCCCAGCTTCTGATCTTGCACAGCTGTACAGTTGATGGAACTGCTTATTTCGTTGTACTTAGCCCAGATCATCTGAAATAACAGCTGTCTGGCTAGTTATTTCTGTAGTGCACAGCTCAGTGTGATTGCAGGCAGGATTCCCAAGTCCTGAAGACCTACAGAAATCATTAATGAAATAGTCACTGAACCAGTTAATGTGTATAACTGGAAGGGCAGTCATTTTGACAGGACAAGGGGGTATTTAATGTCCCTGAAAAACAGATACCCTGAGCCTCTCATAAGAAGGTGTTTTGTATTTAATTTTCTACATACTTTATTTTGTTGCATCACACTTTTCTGTGCTGTTGATGCAACCCAGAGAGATCAAGAGTCAAATTCATTCCTCTTTATTTGCATTCTTTGCTTAAAAAGGATGACGATACTCCAGGGTATCTTAGACCCATGGCAGAGTTGCATCTTTTGTTTCCCTGGAGTAATATTCATCCATTAAAACAAAAAGCCACCATGCTGACTTGGTAGCATTTAGCACTCTTTTTGCTTTAACAGGAATTACTCCATAAAGTGCAGCAAAGAATGAGGGTCATAAGTTTAAACTTTATTCAGAGCTGTAACTCTTTTCCTGCAATCCTATATAACTTTACTAGTTAAAGATTAGTCCCTTCTCTGGATGTGGGAGCTGTATGCATCTGCACACTTCTCATTTCTTTTTGCAGCCACTCTCCAGAACGCCGTGTCTCACAAAAAAATGTCCCTTTAACGCACACCCCCACCCAGAATATCCAGGCTAGGATAAATTCCTTTCATCTCATGTATGCATTTCTGAGCAGCAGTAGGGGACAGGAACTCTGGGGTTTATTAGCTTCAGGGCAGCAAGAGCTAAATGACTCGGCCTGGCTGGGATCTCATTCATGTTTTATGGACTTGGTTTTGCCAGGCCACAGAAGGTGGAAGGTTGCAGTGTCCCATGAGATGCTGGGGGGGGGCTTGTTCTCTTTTACTGCTGTAGCATCCTTTGGAAGGATAGGGTCTCACCCTTCCACATAAGCTCTCTTTTCCTTAACTGGTATGAACGGTGCGTTTCTCTCAAATTCAGTGACTCAATGGGGGGAAAAATCCCAACAATTATTTGTCACCGGATGAAGATCTGCACCTATTGCAAAGGAAGCATGTCTAATACTGATCATGGTTTATTCCTGGATAGCGTTTTGCCCATAGCTTCCTGCCTCCGAGTGTTTGAAGGGGGTGGATGGGAAGCTAGGAATAGTTCTGCCATCTAAGCAGAGACAGCAATCTTACTCAGACCAAACTTAATCCTCTCTGAGTCAGACATAACTGTATTGACTTCAATGTGGTTGATATTTTTATTTTTTCCCCCTGCCTCACACCTAGCATAGTTATTTAAGCCTGTGCAAAGTTAGTGCTAAGTGAATGTAAAATGCTGCCAAATCACAGTAATAGCTTTTCATCCACTTAGATGTTACTTTTCACACGCCTTACTATGCGTGGCTCTAAGTAGTGGAAAATTGGGCCCATTAGGGTTAGTAGGATATATTTCAAACTCTGGAAAGTTTAAAAAATTTTCAGTCATAAGGACTTCAGTGAGGCCGAGGGCGTAGTCTGCATCCGGTTGTATATAGGGATGATTTTGGCTGCAGAAAAGGCAAGCTGAGATTTATTTTCAGATGTGATATATACTTGCATTTGAAATCATTCAGCAACTAAGTTGGGCTGGGTTTGAAACATACCTTTTGTGGGCATGTTGATCGGAAATAGGCCTATAACTCATCTGCCATCTTTAAAAATGCCATTTAATATTGAGGAGCATTCGTTTTGCTCTTTGTGGAACTATCCTAGTCTCTGTACCTCTTATTCTTAAAGGTCATATTATTGCACTTTTTTTTTTTTTTTCCTGTGTCAAGAATGGATTTTGGAAGTGGAGAGGAAAACGAATCTGGTTGTTAGCACCTTGTAAATATAGCAGGCCAGGCCTATAACTAGGTTGGAAGGGCACAGCTCGGTTGAAATGGGCAGAGTTCAGGTCAGCTAGAGATCCATGAACGATACACAGAATTGGACGAATAAAGGATCGTTGTTATTAGACGAACCTCTCTTGGTAGGAGCGGGGGACTCCTTTTGAATTATTGTAGTAATATTTGCATTTCCGCAAAGCCTCAGGTACTGTCTTGTATGGAACTGGGAAATGCATTCAGATTGATTTAGAAAGGATTGTGGTATAAACCAAAGGCTGGCTGGAATACATTAAGTAACATCTTACCTAACCTCTTTAGCAATGATTTGGAAGAGAAATAGCTGTTTCTGAGCAGTCTGAACGTACAACCTTAATGCAAGAAGCTGCACTGAGGATTTTGTTGTCACCTTGGATCTAACTTGTGGCCGGATTGAAGCAAAAGATCTATAGATAATTCTTACCCTGCAGCCAAACAAAGGAACTGTTTATTTTGTTAATGGCGGCAATTACACAGGGTAAGTATCATTTATAACTGCACCAGCGCTTGGGCCAATGGATCAATGTACCTACAACTAGGTAGACATGGTAGATTGGAAGCGGTTTCCTGAATTTTTAGGTACCAGCTGAAAAGACGTGGCTTGTGTTTCATCTTGAGGTGGTATCATCCAGTCCTGTAATTTTCCTCTGTTTTAGTCCTCTCTGAAACTTTTAGAGGATGATATATTTGACCAGTATTTCTCAGGTTTAGCAGCAAAATTTGAAGGAAATTATGAAAAACTTTTGATGAAGTAGGGCAGGGCAATATGTATGTCAATCTTCAAAGGAATGAAAATGTTAATATTTAGAGCACTGGAAAAACTTTCTTCTTGCTCACCAATTAGTGTTTATAGTTACATTTTGTTGAAAACAGCACCCATCCCGGGGAGGGAGGGGGGCATGCACTCCCTACAATTATATCCCCAAATGCACTTCCCAGTCTGATAGCCCTTACCAAGAGTTCCTGTTGATTTCAGGTGTCATTAAGTGGCCACTGATTTTAAAACAATAATAATAATAATAATAATAATCTGTACTTAAGGCTTCTCCTGATCTTACTGATTCTCGTGGAGTTTTTTGTTTTAATCCCAGCTTTCTTGTCCTGATTTGTTTCTGAGCTGACGGGTTGCAGTTCATCATAAATAGTCTTTCTGCTCCATAAACTCAATAGCCTGTCTACATTATCTTCCTGGAGCCCCAGTACCTTGTTAAAGACATTAATGTCTTTTAGAAGGCCTTCCAGTGGTTCCATATGGAAACCACAAAGCGGTTGTTACCGTCTGACTGACTTAACTGCATCTGTCCTGCATTGATCTGCGATGTCTGTATGCTGTCAGGGATATTATTTAGTTTTGTTACCCTCCTGGCCACTGGAGGATGTGAGTGCATTAGGCAATGTGATTAACCTTTGTTACCCGTGGCCTCTTCCTCCTCGGCTGCTCTCCCCAGAGGCTGCGTACGGCGCGTTGGAGTTGTGTGTGTTGTTTAATTAAGTTATACGGGGACGGCTGACGCGGCAGTTTCTACCTTTGGTTGCCTAATAAAACCATCTGGTGAATATTTTCTCAATTAGTTAAAGTGAGGTCAGAATTAGTCTCTCCCTTTAATGTTATTTCAATCCTAACATTAGTACTATTTAGGTACAGGGGCACCTTTTTAGTGTCTTTTAAAGTGGTATTTGCTTCAGCCTTTTAATTATCTGATGAAACTGCGGTGTCATCTCCAAGGCCAAATATTACATCGTAAAGGTTCCTGCATAATATATCCAAATGCCTTCTTCAACGAGACCGAATCTCTTCTCATCTTAACTTCATTGACTTTGGTATAATTGTGCTCTTATTCCTGGTTTACGCTAGTGTGAATGAGGTCCTCGTTCTCCTCCGTCAGCTCCTCTGTCGCTTTGGTAATGAGTGATGCTGATGGTACCTGGGGGCTGGCAAAGAGTGTCGTTCTAACCCCTTAATAGTATGCTGGATGTCCTACATCTTTTTGCCCTGTTCTGTCAACTGAGGGGCTTTAATGGACCTTACGTTGTTGCAGCATAGTCCCCGAGGTGCTCTCAGATCTCTTCTGTACTCTGCCCTCGGACGTTCCCTGCCTATTTCTGACTTATTGCTTCTTCACTGGTGCAGTGCCTAGAGTAGATGCAAAACTCTCTCAGGCGCTTCAGGCCGGAGAGCAGGGGTCTTGCTCACTCCCCAGTCCTTCGGCATCTCCTCCCTCCGCCCTCCTACTTGTGGAAAAGGGATCAGTCCGTTGCGGGAGCACGTTTCTGGCTGCTGCGACAATTAATCTGAGGCTTTTGATCTGAACCTTCCTGCCTTTTATCCCTTGAGCCATGTAGAAATAGATTGAGGCAAAGCATTTTTCTTAGCTGGATCTGGCAGAACTGTGACACCTCGAAGAAAAAAAATTAGTTATGCACATGGCATGGTTCCAGGAAAGGGGACAGGACGATTAAAGGTTTGTACCCTTTGGGAGATTAGCTCCTCATTTTACTTAATATCAGCTTGTTCTACACTGCACAATGGCACACAGATTAATAGTTATAACAGGTATGTAGATACAGTTAATATCCTCTTGGTTTGTTAATCCGCTTAATGCTTGAAGTAAATAAGAAAGTGGCTTGGAGTATACTGTGCTCTTAAGGCGGAACTGGGACCGGGGCAATTGTTGTTACAAAGGAAGGGAGGAATATTTGAAACACGGGGATTTTTCATCCATTGTTTTTGCAGGAGCAGCCGTAAGGTGCTCTGGAGCGTTCGAAATCAAAGATGTCTCTTCCAGGGTTGAATCAGAAGAGCGGGATCTCTGAAAAGCAGCGAAGGAAGCACCGTGGCTGCGAGTGGTTTGGGTTTGGGGGTTTTTTTGAACGGCAATGTCGTGCCTTTTACAGCAAGCTTAGCTCTGGCTCCAGAACAGAGCCAAGCAGCCTCCTGGTAGCCGGTGCGAGTGATAAGTGAGCAGCACTGAACTACGCGTGATAAATGCCAACACCTTTCCGTGGTCTGCCCTTACACCCTTGTAGTCTGTAACGTGCAGCTGCATGTTGGTGTTTACAGATGACAATGAAGATAACTGATGCTATTTCTCTCTCTAGCTGGATGGCACATTTTTTCTCCTAAAGGTATCAGCTAATAAACAGACTCATAATTTTGTTGAGACTGCTGTTGCTGCAGAACCTGATAAACAAGGACGTGTTCCGATATTGGATTCTGTCGCTGTCATTTTTGGATATGTTTCCAATTCTATTATTGCCCTTAGGCTGGTCACTTGGACCAATAATATTCTTAGAGTCTTCAGCATCTGCTTTTTGGATTCTCTTCCTAGCTAAGGGAGTGGAGGGAAATGTTGGGATACTGTTAGCTTCACGAAGTTTTCATAAGTTTCCAGTTAAAGTGGCTTGAGCATTTTCACAATGTTGTGCAACATTTTCTGATACTTCCTGGCCTTTAGTTAACCAAAATATGTTTAAGACCACCCAAATAAAATCTGATTAGCTTGTCATTAACATTTTATTTCAATTGTTAATTTTGAAATTCACCCTCAGAATTCTGAGTTAAACTATCTTAATTTATTTATTTTTTTAAGGAAAATCAATGTTCCATTCCAGCTCTTGACAGGATCTGAAGCTGGCATAATTCAGCAACCTAAAGAACTGGACCTTGGGTAAAGAAATTTACTCCTAGCGCTTTTTTTGTATGCTAATTAATAACTATCTGCCAAGAACATTACATTTAAGCAAACAGAAGAAGGGTTCTGTTTTTATGCACCTTCATCCAGATGCACAAGTGTCTACTGAAAAATTAGCAGTACTTTGAGATGGGAGGATCATATATTTGGTTTTACATTGATGCTCAGGGGTATTACATCTATTGACAATGTACCACTTGGAAAAAATTACTGTTGAGAGTTAGTCACTTTTATTTACTAGTGAGAAATTCCAGCAGCGGTCTACCTGCGGTTTGCAGGTCGTTTAGCATTAAGCATTGCATGGGAGTGCTTTACAGAAGAGTAAGGACACAGGCAGAGCAGCCTCTCAGCTATACATTGTGCAATCATTCTTTTGAGCTTAGCAATTCCATCTAGCCACCGGGAGATCAGTGGCGTTTCCCAAAGCATGATTTAATGCCTTTCAAGCCCCTCTAAACAACAGGCAAGTTTTATGCTGTTAGATTTAAGCCAACATAACCAAATACCAAATTTTGCTTTTTTTATCCACTTTCAGCAATGTCGAATGCAGCTGACTCCTACTTATTCCACTGCTGAGATTACATTGTCTTCAGCCGAGTTATTTCAGATTTACACCACTGAGACAGGAGATCATAGCCAATGAATCTATATAAGACTACACTGTGGAGTAAAAATATGTGGTTAAGATAGCAGCTTGGGAAGCCTGGATTTAATTCTCTGTACTGCCATGCATTTCCTGTATGACTAGCTGTACAAAACTTCCACAGATTCCCCACATCTCATTTTAGGCACTAAAATTGCCCTATGGTGCATCTATGGCTGGCAGTGACAGACAGTTCCTGGGACTGATTCATTGCACTGGAATTGAACGATCATCTGGGGATGCCTATCTGGTTTCTCTCTATAAGTTTTCCAGACAGAATGTGGGACAACGGCATTTCTAACAAGGATGCATCAGCTATGTGCCTGTGCTTAGGCTGGCTGAGTTTTACATTGGTCTCTCTGTCCTTGAGTTGGCTCTCTTGAAAAATGGCGTAATAGCTATTCTTTATCTCACTGCAGGCACTTGTGAAGAAGTCTATTATGATTTTTAATTTTGCAGCACACTTTCGGATTTACTTTACTTGTTTAAAGGAAAACAAAGTGACCAAAGAACTCATGAAATAGTTGGAATGTTAAAAATTTGCAGCCAAAACTGATGTTTAACAAGTACATTATGAGTGTTGCATGAGGACTTCATCTTTTATATAGCACCTTGTTTTAGAGATAATGTAGTGGTATCATCTGATTAGAGATTGCATTCCTATTTTTTTTTCTCCTGAAATGTGCTGCTCCATTTTCTCTAATGAAGGTGTTCTCCACTTAGACTACGCTAGCTTTCATATCGGCTGAAATGGTTTCCCCATCCCAAGGGAAAGAATGTAATTAAGCATTTTGGTTATGTTAGGCTTCATATCAGGGCTGTGCTTTTGCAGGAAAATAATACACAGATTAGTAACATTGCCAAGAAGAGACTTAGAGTTCTATCATCTCTGATTAAGCTTTTCAGAATCAGCCAGGCAACAATGGAGAGAGGTTAAAGCTGTAGAAAAACACGGTGGAAAAAAAATGATACAATTAGTTTGGTTCAGCTTATTCGCTCGCAAAGCCATTGTTAAAGGCAGTGTTGCAGAAGAGGCTGAGGACAGGGGGTTAGGCCTTCTGGGGGTATATTCCTTGCTTTGTTACTGGGTTATGTAAACACTCTGGGAAATTTAGTTCTCTCTTCTTCCGTCACCTATCTGAAAGTTTGAGGCGTACAGATAGTCTTCTTGGTTGTTCTTTTTATAGCGTCTCCTGTAAGAATCTCAGATGTCCTCTCTAGGCGATACTGTAATACTAATACATCTAGTAGAGCTTCCTGAATCCTACAGAGCAGTCTCAAGACTCTTACTCATTCTTGCTGACTTTGCTCCAGTTGTGCTGGAGGCCCTTCAGCATTCACATTAGGTCCGCTTCATCCCAAAGCAGAGATCGAGCGCTCAGTGTTACTTTAGGAAGAACTATGGCTGCAGTGAGGTTCGTTTCCTCTCTTGCACAAACCCGCTGTAAAACAAAGCAAAGCAGATTCCTTCTCGTGGGTTTGTGTTATTCTGCTTCAGCTAGTCTTCCTGTGAATGTTTTTCCCACCAGAGCAGGCTGTTACCTCCAGGCAGGATTACTGCAATGCGCTCGCCTCCAGGCTCTCTTTGAAGAAGACTTGGATGCTTTGGCTGGTGCCATGTGTGTTTTCCTGGCCACCTCCAAATTTCCCCCTCTTTGTTGGACTAAGGTGTGTCCTTGCTTTGTGTCACTGGGAAAGACTATCTGGTACCCTGGCACTGGTTTTAAGACTTCTTCCCTTCTATTCCAGGGACAGGAGCGGGTCAAGAGAATATTAGCCTGACAACTGCCCTGCCTGTCTCGTTGCCAAATAGCAGCAGAGTTCTAGCTTCATGTCCCCTATACGAGTACAGGACTGGCCATATGATGTCAGGGAAGAAATTGGGCCCATATATGGGATGGTTTAGGGCTGTACAGACATCTTATATGGCTTGTCATCAGGTTTTACTAGCCTCTTCTAGAAGATAAATGGCATTAAGTGCTGAATTCTTCCACTCCTACTTAGGGACACGCAACTTATCTGCAGGTCTTGTTTTGACTGGTTTGCCTAGTAGCAAATTTCATTCCAGTTCCCAGAATTTAAGCAAATCCAACAATGGTTTCTTTGATACTAATATTGCTGGAGGAAAAAGAAAAAAAAGAAGCCCTTAAAGAAATACTCTGGCCTCTTTCTCCCCTAGTTCCCTGCCCTCTCATCTCAAGGAATTTCTCGATTGTTCTTTCCAACACAGTTATAAACTTAGCTTAAAGGGAAGGGGAAAAGAGCTTTCTTTTTGCCTTTTTTTTTCCTCTGCTCCCCTGAGTGCTTCTGTTTCAGTCGTTCAGCCTGATCTGTGTTGAGCAGGGCTTCTTGGATGCTGACCACAAAGAAGGGAAAGAAACGCTTTGAGCTGAAGTTACTCGCTAACTTTTTTTTCCGTTGCCTCAGAAAATTTCTTAATGGTGGGGGAACATCAGAAGTTCAAGGATGCATACATGCAGCTTTGACTGTTTCTCTAGGCTTTGAAATCACACAGACTTATCCACGCAGACCTCCCAGTAATTCTAAAACATTTACTTCCAAAGGTGACCCCCCTCAGGGAAGACAGTAGCACCAAGCGTGTGCTGCAGGGCAGCCGTAACAGACCTTTAAGTCTTTCCTCGCTAACTTCAGGACGTAGGAAGCAGCATTAGAGGTCAGCAGGCTCTGTTGTTTTCCGCAAATAGAGAAGCCGGTTTGTCACTCCACCGTGTTTGTGTATGGGGCTCCTCAGGCAGTGGATGTGGTAATCGTAGAGGAAACCTATTCCTTCACCAGTGTACTTTGGTGTGGGCCTAGTATTGCATGGGGAATGGTGTGGCAGGAAAGAATCAAGTTAATCATATCGGTTTCTCAAGAAAATATACATTGTTGTCATCTTTTTTTTTTTTTTTCTCCTCCCATCTCCATTTCTTTTTTCAGGTCTCCTCACTTCTGCAATACTTTCACCTTGCCTTCCTCGGTCTCTTCTTTTTCCATTTTACAAAGCAGCAGGGATAACGCAGCCAGGATCAAAATGTCAGACACAGTGCTTTGACTGGATTTAAAATCAAACAAAAAGAAATTTTTGAAATCTCGGTCCTCTCAAAAGATACAGATTAGGTGTCAGTGCCTTAAAGAGTATGAATTAATAAACCTGTATGGACTATATCACTTTACTCCAGCTGCGAATCTAACCCTGAATTTGTGTATTCCCAGCCTTTAGAATTCATGACATCCCAACAGATTCAAGGTTTGATATTCTGGGGTGGAGTACAGGCAGAACTGAACGTTGGGTCAGTGCAATGCTCTAACCTGTTGGTTTTTTTTTTATGTGATCCGTGCTTTAATGGAAGGAAGAAATGTGTGCATCTGTGAATAACAAAATAGCTTTGGAACATTTGAGATCACCTCAGCAGAGAATAACTTATAGGAAGACTAGATGAGATAATATACCAAACATACACTGCTGCTCCTATGACTATGTAATTGAAGATACGTAGTCCATTTTTATGTGTGTGTACAGTTTGTCTTCTATACAAGTTTATAAGCCAGACAGTAAGTAAATGCAAGACTTGTCTCCATATTTTCCAGCAGCCTGGGCCTATAAAGAAGATAATCCTCAACTCCCCTCCTCCTACCTCAGATTTTACATCTGGCACAGTCCAGGCCAGATATCTGAAAAAGTTGACTTTTTCTCTGGCTTCTTGACAGGTTCTGAGGTAAGGAGTGAGAAATTAGCAATGACTCAATGCTGCACTGTGACCATTGTTACATGTTTAGAATTTTAAGTCATGAGCTGGTAGAAAGTTTCAGATTAGGCCTCTGCAGATCAGTTAATCTAGCTTCCTCCTCAAACCAGAGCTCATCTTAAAGCTAGGTCAGCTTTTCAAAGCCCTTCTCTGGTTGTTTTGAAAATCTCGAAGGAGGCAGATGCAATAACTTTGATGCAGAACCTGTTCTAGAGCTTACCATCTCGAAATGGTAAAGAAGTCTTTATGATTCAGGCTGCGTTACCCACATGCCCTGTGCGGGGTTGGATATATACACATGGTTTCACAAGATCGTGCCCTGAGTAACAGCAATAAAATCCATGGTTTTGCTGTTTGCTTTTGGTTTGCGCTGGTGTCGCTGAGATGGCAATCTGTCCTGACTATTACAGAGGATCAGATGATTGAAAACGTTCTTTTCGTTCCTCTCTCTTCTTTATTTGCTTGCTAACATTGCCATTTGGCTTCTGTCTTGCTCGGGGATATTCTGGCATAAACCCCCTGTTTTTGTTGCTGGATCGGGGTCAGAAGGTGGTCTGAAGGAATGATTAACTGCAAAGGTGCAGAAGCAGATAAACCCTCATAAAAACCACTTGTAAGAATGAAGCCAAGAATATATATTTAGAAATCCATTTAGGTCTCACCATCTTGCTTAAAATGGAATTGGATAATAATACCTGGCTGGGCAATACAGTTAATGAAAAGCACCAAATGTAAAAGTTACCAAATGTAAAAGTTGAATCTTCTGTGTGAGCTTTGCTTTTCTAGTAAGCTTTTAAAACCCTATTCTCATTTTAAGCAATCTACTGATACATTTAACAAATGTCAAGATGAAATGCTTCAGCAGAGATCAAAAAGACCGAGGGTTTTATTGTACTACTCTTGCAGCACTGGTAGCCTGTATTGAACTTTCATGCTAAGGATCAATAGCTTTATTTGATCAAATATGGTGAACTATCAAAGACATCGGGCTCTACCTAAAGGACACTTCAGATTGAGCTGTCTCCCTTGAGAGCACTGGGACTCTTGAATTAGTGCTTTGATATTTTCTCATGTCCCTGCTTATTTTGAAATTATTTTTTAATTTTAATTTTTTTTTTGACACTTGTATTGTTGTATATTCATGAGTATTCTCCGTGCCTCGCCGTGGTGTGTGGAGATCGAAGCCGCTGCTCGTGATCGTGAGGCCAGTGCTGGTCCTAGCAAAGCGTTTGGGTTTATCTCAACGGCGTATTTTGAGCTAATCTCTCGAAACCAAAACTCTGTGGCGTTAGAAGACTTACAATCACAAGAAGGGATGCAGCGGGGCTGGGAAGTTGGAATGGACCCATCCGTTGGGGGTGAGGAGGACGGCAGCCCAGGCTGGGCTCTTCGTGCCGATGGCTGCGGAGGAGGAGGAGGGGGAGAACGATGCTTCCCCTGAAGCTGAGAGCCGAACAATTTGCCCCGCAAACTCCTTTGCCTTCCCCTCCCTCCCACCTCCGCAGTAAATGGATAAGAGCTCTCAGCTGGTGAACTTAGAATAAACATTTGGTTTTGTCAGGAGAGCTGCTGAAAGAGGAAAGCGGTGGGAGCGGGCTGGAGGTGGCTGGGGGAGAGGAGGAGAACGAGGACTGGAAGGATGCGGGGAAAGAGAACTAAAAAATACTGCAATTAAGCTTTTGACCGTGTTTTAGACCAACTTGGCTAAAGCAGCATTTTAGTCTGAACAAAAGGGATGGCAAAAGCTGGAGGAAGCTGGCAGGGGGCTGTGGTGGCAGGTACTGGTAGGTGGAGAGGGGGGTTCTGAAACCCCCAAGGAGCCGTCTGTTTTCCTTTGACACCGTGCCCTAAATCACGTACCTCAAGACCTGCTTCTTGGGGCAAAAAAAGTGCTTTAACCTTTCTGCTAAGCCAGCTGGCATGCTAATAGTCTTGGGGGTCCAAGAGGCTGAAGATTTGAGGAAATACTTCAAAAGTGCATTAAGTTACACTGCGGTGAACCCAGTTTTATTTCACTCATTGCAGCAGAGCTTGTTCATTTTTGTACCAAACAGAAACTGGCAACCAAATCAATGGCCTGCTAGCCAGACCTTACCTAATGTGAAAATGTCTTGAAGCAGATGCAATATAATGCGAGAAGTGCAGCTGTTCTTGTGTTAATTGTGGAGCAGTGGTTTTGTCCAGCGTTCCCCAAACCCCATCTCTCTACAGACATCGTGAAGTGACTACTGTTCCGAATACCATTTTTAAGCCATTCCTGCAATACCGTGAATGAGATGTTAATGCGGATTTGCAAACATGTGCAGAGCTAAATATTTCTGAGCTGTGGGTTCCAGCTGGGCTCTTAGATCTGAGGGAGCCTGGGGAGCAGAGGTTAACCTCTTCATCTGAGCCACAGACCAGCCTCTTCCTTCTCGTTAGGTGATTTGTAGAAAGGACAAGGCAGAAGCCTGATGCAGGGAAGCATCTTGATTTTTTTTTTTCTTTTGTTTGTGAATGCTGATGATCCCAGTTATGATTTCTGGCTTGCTGCTTTCTTCACGCAGTTTTGTACTGAAACACAGAATGGGGGAATGCAACCGCGCTAACATTTCTTAATTTGGATAAGGATCAGTCTGCAGATCTGTGAATGTCTTTTCAGTGTTGCCCTTACCAGAAAGCAGCAAGACGAAAAGTTTTGTGCTTGCTTCTAGTGGAGGAAAAAAAATGCTGCCAAGTCTGTTGCCGAGGAACTGGCTGTTTAAATTAAAGGATAACTTAACCCTCCTGTTTCTGCCTCCCACTTTTACAACACAGCTGAGTGTGAAAGTTGGGAGGTTGGTTTGCAGTTCTAATGCCCCGGTCGTAAGGCTGTGCTGACCGCTCAAGGGGCCGATATGCTGGCAAATGCTGGCTACAGTCTCTTCGCTTTGTTCCCATATGAATAAGACCTCACTTTATTGTGCGAGGTACTCGCCATGTTGCACAAAGTGCGGTAAAGGGTGTGAGAACGCTGCTTGAGCCCTGAGGCAAAGTCATCTCCTTCAAGGTGATGAGGGTATTGATTTCGGAGGACACTGGGTGAGGAGGGTGCTGATTGTTACTGTATCATACTTGTAGGCCTACAAGTTGGAAGGAAAAAAGGCTCTAAATAACTGGATTCCTGGTTAGGGTGGAGAGAGAGCATAAGAAATGGATAGAGAAGTGCTTCCTGGTTATAGCTCAATGAAGCACTAGATTGCAAAAGTGAGTCTCTTATACACATCTGAATAAACTCCATATTTATGAACAGATACAGAAAATTGTAGAAAATCCTGTGAAGGGAGATGATTTCACAGGAAAAAAAAAAAGCTGTTTAGTACTGGAACCCAGGGCTGCTATTCTCTCTTATGCTAGTTCTTTGGAATTAGGATGTGTGCGAACAGTAATCTTAAACTGTACAAAAAGTGAGTTTCATACGGATAACTCTTCCCTGCTGACAGTCTGCGAAGACATACTCAGTGCAATAGAAATCCATGCTGGTTTAGCTCTATCAGTCAATATTTCCCGATGATAACTTTTTCTCCAATGTTTTCTGCTCTTCAGTGTTGATAGTTTTATCGTGACAAAGTCCTGGGTGAAGTGATCCAGCGCGTTTCCATACAACCAGCTCTGGTTTTGTCGACCGAAAGCCTAAGAGGAATAGTGTAGTTAGAGAGCTTGATATGAGGGTCTGAAACTTGACCTCTGCCACACACTCCCTTGTAATTCTGGGCAAGTTATTCAGTCTTTCAACCACTTTTCTGCAAAATAGGGCCATGTCTCTCTCTGCCTGTCTTGGTTCGTTTGAGTGTATGCTATTCTGAACGGAGCTTATACCTGCTTTGTGCATGTGTGTGATCTTGCACAACAGGATCTGGCTTTTGGGGGATGCTGCTGTGACTGCGGTAATGACTGGGCGTTGGAAGTGGCCTTTCTGTTGACTTGGTAGTATGTGTGTCTTCGGTCTTGAACACTGAATCCTCAGGTGGTTGAAAATATATTGAGTAATTGCAGAAAAGCAAAGGTTTGTTCTATGCCAGCTGCCCTGGGAACAGAAATAGTTATTTCCTTAAGCAGACTTACTAATTGTGTGAGGTTATTAAAGGGACTGAATAATGGCTGCTTGCTTTTTCCAGCCTCGATAGATTCTGGTCGGTACCTGCTGATGATCAGTTTTAGTGCTTTCCTTCACTTTTAGATGCAGCGTAATCTGTATATCTGCATTTGAAGATGCAAGTTGGTCGTATCTGATTATATCCTCTGGGAGGGCAAACAATTCAGTAGGTTATTGTTTAAATCCGCACTAAAATTAGCGACTGTTTAAGAGCATTCTCATTTTGTATTGAGAGACAACAGGAAACATGGTAACGTGGAATGGAAAATAGCATAATAGAGCGCACAAAATGAAATTCACTGTCTTAAGTGTCATCACATGGTCTAGGTACCATTTAAAGCCTCAAAATGGGATCTAAATTGCTTATAGGAGCTAGTCTTGTATCTCTTTATGGGGATAAATTTCATCTTACAGCAATGCCCTTACTGATTGAAATAAATTGCTTTGGGGAGTTGATGTGCCTGGAAGCAAACGTAGTGGTTGGGGGATAAATAATATTATAGAAGATGTCTCTCCTGGTGTATATAGTTTCATTCATACACTCACAACTATTACAGTAAAAATGTTCCTAGTTTGCATATTTAAGCACAGAAGTGCTGAGCAGTCAGAGCTGTGCTTGAAAGTGATGGAAAACCCTGATCCGAACATGTATTACTGTCTATATCACATTCTAGGGCGCTGGAAATGAAACACCTGAAGTTAGTGGTCTCCCTTGACCATAAAGGCCCTCTTTCTCTCAGTTTGCTGTTTGTCATCTGGACATTATGTCTTTTATCTCTTAGAGGTGCTGTGAAAAATAAATTGTTTCTGAAAAACTCAAAAATAGAGTGCTGAGAGCGATAAAAAACCCAGTGAGGAGCTTAATTGTATCTTCAGGGAAGGTTTAGAGTAATATGCTGTAAATAAGGTATAGGACCTCTCACTGAACAATAAAGGACATGACAAAGTATCAAATAGCTGTTGGTTAAGTGAGGAGAACCTGCTTTGTACATCACGGACCTTATGTCTGGTGAGAGTAAGGAAGAGATGAAAGAAGGATATGATCATGAAGGATGGAACCGATCTGCGTTAGAGCAATGCAGCTATCTTCAGGGTGTACTGGGCAACATCAAAGCTAGTATTTCCCAGCTTTCAGTTCTTTGTCTCCAAAATTGACTTTTTGGGAGCGTACTCCGTCACAACAACTGTAGCCTACATAGCCAAGGCAAAGGACTTGACTGCATCTGTTCCTTGGGCAAAGGTCTCCTTGAGTTTTTTGCTACAAAAGTTGTGAATCTTGCCCCTTCCAAACCATTAGGTGTAAAGGGGATCCATGGGTTGGCAGCAGCAGCAGGTCGTTATCCAGTAAGTGGAGCAGGCACTAGAGGGAGATACGGTACTCTTAGGGCTTGAAACTCAAAGCACGGGGTTCACATGGGCTGCGAGAACCTGCGCACTACTGCTTGCCATTAGCTGCCAAAGCTGCTCGGTGCGCTTTGTTGCATACAGTAAGAATGTAATCCAGCAAGAAATAAAGAGATAATGACGTAGACTACACTGTGTGGATAACTGGTTGTCATGTGTTGCAAATGGAAGACTCTGGCATTTCTTTGAGGAGTGTTGTGAAGAGCAGAAATAATGCTGGAAGGTCCAAATGTTGCATCTGTCTTAGAACAACTGTATTAAGGCATTTTCTCACAAAAGGCTTTCTGCTCTACAGCTGAATGTAGCAAAGTTATGCTCAAAGATAAATAGATTTTGACTAGTGAAGACTCTTTACTGCCTTTCCTGATTGATGTTATCGGCCCCTTATAAATAAGTGGGAATGTTTTAGTGGACTGCCGCTTGCAGTAACATTCTGAATTTCTTCTTTGGTCTCTGTTTTTCAGGAGCTGTGCAGCAAGATCATCAAAGCACTTTTAATGTTTGTGGCTTCTCAATTACCAGGAAGACACAGTGCTGCTAACTTGGGGAAATTATTAGAGGTTGCTTCACACTATGATACAGACTTTTCTTACTCAAGCATAATTACCTCTATCATGATAAGAAATGAGAAGACCACAGTTAAGAATTTCTGCCCACTTCTGTGCGTCACTCGCTTTTGACCAAGCCTATGTAAAGGATCTGTCTTGCTGACTGATCTCGCGCTGTCACATCTTCATGCTCCTGACCAGTTCTGTCAAGCGATGGAATATATAAGCCCTCAGTAGCCACGGAGACGTGTTTCAGTGTTGCCCGTTGTGGTACCTGCTCTGTTCCTAGGCAGTACTGTGACAACCAGCTTGTAGAAGAAGCAGCCAGACAGATGCATAAAGGCCAGCTTGCAGATTTCCCTTCCCAGCAGATAAACCTGTTTGTTAGTTGGAAGATGTCTTTTCCCTATTTGTGAGGGGAAATGGCCACTATTGCACCAAACACAGGGACAGACTGGAGCCCACAAGCATTATTTTCTTTAAATAGGACTAGAGTCAGTCTTCTGACACTGGGGCAGTCCAGGTGCCCCTGAAAATCTCCTTACTGTGCTCAGAGGGTGCTGAAGGCGGCAGGAGCATCATTGCCTCAGCTGGAATGGAACCTTCGGAACTCCTGCGGAGATACCATGAGATTGCAACTAGCAAGAAGCCTTGCTGGCTATAACTAGCATTGCCTCCTCCATCAGACATCCAGCAGTTGCTCTGTAACACCCTGTCCGTGTCCTGAATGATTCTGGGCCAGCTGAACTTACAAGAAGCACAACTCATGCAGTAAGTGTATGGCTTTACATGTATTTGTGATTTTGTTGTTGTTGTTTTTTCCTATGTGAAATGATGCCAGCATGGATGTGTCGCTTTAAAGAGAGGAAAAAAAATACTTAGTTAATGTTTAATGAGTGAATGTCTGTACATACTTTGAAGATTTAAAGTGTGATGGAAGTGCTCAGTGTTAACGTTTAGAGCCCCATACATCCTGATGTCAAGAGAGTCCCGTAATGATCTCAGTGCTGCCTATTTAACACCCAAAGTTTGCTTTCACTTAGAACATTTAAAGAGGCATTTAATGTGGACTGTTTACCTTGTGTATGGAAACACCGTTCTCCTGTCCAATGCTTATGAAGATAAAATAGTAATATTTGGTGGAAAATGGAAGGTTTTAGCTGCTTGTCTGATCTTGTCCAGTCTCCATCATAACTGAATTACAGAATCACGGAATTGTTGAGACTGGAAGGGACCTCTCGAGATCACCCAGCTCAACCCCCCTGCTCAAGCAGGATCAGCTGGAGCGGTTTGCCTAGGAATGTGTCCAGTCAATATGTCCAGGGATGGAGATTTCACAACCACTCTGGGCAACCTATTCCAATGTTCAACCACCCTCGCAGTAAAAAAGTGGTTTCTTATGCCGAGATGGATTTAATCATCATGTTTTGGGAGTGCAGAAGAGACACTGGGCTCTGTGTAGAGTTAAGACCACAAATAGCTTAACTGTGCACTTGCAGTAGCTTAGACTAGAGTGACCTCTGCCTTTGGGAAAATTATTTTACCAGTTAATTCAGGGTAGATTTGATCTTCCATCTTTAGCCACATCTCTCAAGTAGTGAGGAGGTGGTGTGGACACTTAATTCTGTATAGATACCACAGCTGGATGTGGGATTTCTCCCACGAAAGGTTTTCAGACACTTGCGTAGGGGTTGAAAACATAAAATGGTAATGGATCATCACCGTAGTAATGTTGTTCTGGTAAGAACGACAATGTGAGATGGAGGAAAAGTAAAGTTAAACTGTTTTGTAGCTGTGATAAACTACTGGTCTGGCAGAGTAAAATTTAGTTGAATAACATAGGCATTTACTGTGACTTTGTGGTAGTGTTATGACTCTGGTAGTTTTGCTCTGTTTTTCTACTGTCCTGCGCATTTTCCTAAATTCAAATATACTTACGGTTTTGGAGATGACTGGTCTGAACAAACTGGTCCCTTGAAGTGTCCCAGTCGTTACTGGTAGTCTTGATGCATGTGACCTATTCTTTCTGCAAGTTGAAGACTCGCTGTTGGAAGGTTTGCTGATGGATTTTCAGTTATTTGGGTTCCTCAATCAAACCTTCAGAGAGGGGGGACAGCGATAGTAGCTGCTAATGGCGAGAGCGTACAAACCTGAAGAGAATTAGATCGTGTATTGGGGATGGAAGGTGTGCTAATGCAAAAATAAATACCAAAGCTGGGGTGTATGATCACAGATTGTGTGCACACGTGTATGTTGTTGGTTGGTTGTTTTTTAAGGGAGTGTAAATCACAACATTCTATGCCTTTATAGGTACTTTGTTGGTTTGAGAACACAAAAAAGTCATTTTCAAAATTTCATCTAGCTCCTACTTAAGAAGAATTTAATATCCTAAAGCCTGCTTGCTTGCTTTAGTCCCTGAAACTGTGGTAGCTCTACTGGTAATATTTTTCCCCCACTCAACGAAGCAGGAGGGCTGATTTCAGGATGTTTAATAAAAAGAAAATGGCATTTCAGTCTTTGATAATGTAACACTGCATAGAGTTATCACTTATCTGTTAACTGAAAACAACCTGGTATAAAACACATGGAATATAGAAACTGCAAATGGAAAATTCTTCTTGCTTCAACCCACTTCCTTTTGTTGCATCAGCAAGAGAAGTGTTTGTATAGAAGATATAGCTCTCGCGGTGAGTGACAGATTACCATCTTTGCCCATGCACGTGACTCTTAATATATCTACAGATATATTCCATTGAGTATGTGGGTGTCAAAATAAAGCAAAATAATACATAGTTCTTCCAAGCAGCTCTGCTTTCAGAAAGCTTATTGGTGTTGTCAGTTGTTACATGATGAGATGCACAAACTGTGTAATGTGTATCCACTCTTCTTGGAACTAAAACGGAACTGATATTCAATACTCAATGTGAGTTACAGTCGTGATTGTCAGATCAAAGTAACATACTGTCAGTTCTAATTTGCTGCTATTTTCCTGAAATTTTAAAGGGCTGAATCCTTCAACATTCCTATTCAGGTGTCAGGCTTGCATCATGGTGAATTCAGCCTGTTACCTTTTGACATCCTGATAAATGTAGCCCAAGAATATGCATTATTAGATGTTATGGAACATACCTAATATATACCAGTGAAACTGGCAAATGGATATGATCATAACACCTCAAACTACTGAGCTGATTCTGCTCTTTGTTTGGCATCATTTTTGTGTTTCTGTCAGAATACAAGATAAATAAAAAGCCAAGCTTGAGGTTGACAGTCTCGGTTACTTTTAATTAGGTTTAAAGCCTGCATGATTGAAGTCAGTAGTTGAAAATTGTCTTCATGCCTGTGGTAGACCGTCATGAATTTGATTACTGGAAGACAGTCTTACTAAATACAATCTAGGTTGCTGGTTGCTGTGAATTAGTAGGTCTCAACTGAAGTAAATGGAGTTGGCATATAGACACTGGAGGTGATTCTTCTATTTTGAGTACTTGTGTGTGTTTATCTTTTTGCATGCATTGGTCCAAGCAGGTTAGCAATTTGGAAGCTGACAGCTGAAGAGTGCGCGTGTGGAAGTTCCAAAAACATGAAAAGCGTATTAGCTAAGAAATTGGGATAGCGTCAATTTTGCCATTCTTGCATGTATTTAATATTAAAAATGAAATGCAAATAATTTAAACTTTTGAAAGTGAGTTCAAAACATCAGTGTGACAATACAGTGATAGAACTTTTTGATTTTTCTGGTCTCCACTATCAAGTCCTTATCCTGCCCATCTTTCCCAAAAAGTAACTTCTGCAATTCCCCTTTTAATGTGTGACCTCAACTGGCACAGAACTTGTCTATCGGTTGCCCACCTTGGGTGTCTTCTTGATCTCTGACAGGGAATTTCTCAGACCTAGGATGCTGCTTTTGACAAGATCCCATTAGCCTTTGGCAGTGGTCGGTATCTACTCATACGTAACAGCACCAGTTCTTGGGTTTGCTTCTCAGAACTGCGCAGCATCATAGGCTGGCCCCACCAAAATCAATGGAAGTTCAGTGCTTGTTCGCCTCCTTTTGCGTGTAAGTCCTGAAGTGTCGAAGGCTGTGGGAGATGTTTGTGGTTCCAGTGGTTATGGCAGTTTGAGATGTCCCAACCTCCTGAGGCTTGCGAAGACCCTGCAGCGGAATCAACAGCAGGAGTTGAGCGAGGGCGCGTTGTCTGCCTCAGGACATGGTTAGGCAACTTAAATAGATTATTTTTTTTTTCTTTTACCAATGGGTTAAAGTTAACTGGCTTCTCACTAAATTGTGTAAGTAGCACTTTGAGGACACTGCTGCTATCGCGGTGTGCAGTGGTAATAAGCAGCAGGGGACAATTACAGCGTAAGCTGCTCCAGGAGTATTTTCAAGATGATCTCAAGGAACAACTTTGATGTAGGCACCGAAGTGCCATTGTATAGCTTCTGAAGTGGCCTGAATTAATATGGGCACGTATTTGTCTGCTTACATTCCGTCCAATTTATTTCTTTGCAAGTTGCAAAACTACAGAACAAACGTTTCAGATTGAATACTAAGATCTGAAAAGAATAACAACATAAGCAGAAGGCACTCACTGATGCCAGTAAATTCTTCGTAGCTGTAACTTATTCATAAACATGAGCAGATAAGTATTCAAGGGGAAGAAAGGACTAATTTTTAAGTGATTGAGGCAAAATTTTTTCACACAAAATATCTTAAACAGCACTCCTAGGCAAATCTAGTGATAAAGGTAAAGTGTTGTTCGAGAGAAGGAGTTGACACAAATTTAATGGAAATAGAGAGATCCCAAACACACAGCCAACATTTTTGTTATTTAAACAGAAAGGCATTTAGGCTGATCTGTCCATCATTTCCTAGGGTTAATAAAGGTAAGTCTCAGTGGTTCGCAGGCCTTCCTTCGGCTCTGAGCTGGATTTGTGTTTGTGTATAGGACAAGAATACAGCTCCAGAAACCAACCTCAAGGGTCGCTCCCCTCACCTCCCACCTCAACGCGTCAAGAGGAGTAAGGCAAAAAAAGGCATGAGAAAGCAGAAGGGACATTGGTGGCAGAAATCAGCAGTGGTTGTGGGCATTGATTTGAGATTATAACTAATGGGATCCATCCAAGTGTGAGGCCTGATGCTGCTTTAGGGTAGAATCACCGTAAATCAGTTAGCACGGTGATATGAGGTGAACTTCAGCCTGTTAAACTTGTATCAGAGGGATCCGGGTTTTTTACCTCCTGTTCTGAAGATGACGTTGGAAGGCAGGTTGTGCAGTAGTACATCGAGGAACCCAGTCTCTGTTTGGGGAGCGCACAGAGGCACGTATTTACTGTTAAAGCCCTTTTAACGTGGTGATTTGTGTGCCGTGAGGTCTGAGGCAGAGCAAATAGAAGGTTCTGCTTTGGGAAGCAGCCACTGCGTCAAAGACCTCACCTCTAGAACGCACCAGCAGAGGCAAAAGGAAGCGTCGCTGGTTCCCGTTTTTATGGAAGGGCAATATGGATTCACAGCAAGTGACTTGTCCAAGGTTTTGCCTGCTGCCTTTGGAAGAGCTATGAATTAGGAAAACTGGTTTCAAGTCCCACTCCAGTGTGTGAAACGAGAATGTTCTTCCTCACTCCTAATCAGATAGCAATTACAAGAGTGGAGCAGGAAAAGGCAAACTGGAACAGCGTGCCAAACCTATGCATAGATTTGTTAGCAATTTCCTTTCTTACTTAACTGCATAAATAATCAAATGTGAATATTGGAAAAGCTGAGATATTTCCCTTGGGATCTAGACCTGCCTCGCATGTTTAAAATATTTATATATTTGAGCTGTCAATTTTTCTAACTCTATCAAGGCTGAAACAACATCTGCAGATGAAAGATGGTACTTGAAAAGGAAAAGAAAGCAGTGTGTTAGGCCCATTTAATTTAAATGTGCTGTATTAAATCTAAAGCGCTGTCTCCACTGTGTCCATGCAGTTTGGCTCCTTATTAGTATTACTAAGAAAGAAAAGATATTTTAAAGCAGACATGGTTTGAGATTAAGGTAATTTAAGTTAGCACAGTGGTTTAGAATACCAAGGCACTTTTGTACTGATCTCATTGTACTCGAAGGCGAGGAAGGAGGCTGGATATGTGACAGCAGTGCTTTGAAATGATAGCTTAGCCGGTACGATTCCCGTATCTCCTGAGAATACGGGAAGAGGTGTTACCTGGTGGTGCAGGGAGGAAAGAACAATGAAGGGCAACACAGAATTTGCCCTGAGACTGTAATGTAAGTAGGTCAGCTAAGCACAGTCCTGCTCCTGATGTTTGTTCTGTGTGTTTTGATGGAGCGCTGCTGAGCTATACAAGTAGTGAACTTGGTTCTTGTCCCCACAAAAAGCCGACGAACTGCTGCAAGCCATCAAAACTGTCAGGTGCATACACACACTGCAAAACAGCTTTGAAAAACTCTTCAGGGAAGAGAATCTTTTATTTATTGGTGCGGACCCAGCACATAACGGGGTAAGATGCAATTGTGGGAAGGATTTTGAAGTCACCTCCTTTTGGTACAAACCAGCACCACTGTATTAACCCTGATGACAGAGGGTCCTTGTTAAAGGACCGTGGCCTTTGTTAAAGGCTAGGATAAAAAAAAAAAAAAAAACACCTGACGTTGCCTTCAGTTTTATTTCTTTAGGAGGTTTTTCTTTGTTTTTATGTTTGTGTATGACCTTTCATTATGGGGTACTGGCTGTGATTGGAATTTCTATGTGACAGTTTAATAAAAGCAACAAGGGCTCATTTTGTGATTTAATAAAATCTCAGAGCCTTGGTATTATGAAGATGACAGTACAGAATAATCCATTGAGCTACTTATGATTGGGAGAGCCTTTCTGCTCTAGTTACACCAACCTTACCAGGATTTTATGGTGACTCCTGTGCTTAATGTTTTCCTTAGGCAGAAGAAAGGGAGCCTAAACGTGTGAATGTAACTGAATCTTTTAGATCTTTATGTATTCGATTACTGAGGGAAAAAAAGTAGATTTGGGTAATACAATGCTCCCACCCAGGAATCTTTGCTATTCCTACAGATGCTTGCTTTGTTTGTTTGTTTTGTTTCCTTTTCCATTTAAGACTTTTTCTGAACAGACTAATGAAAAGTTGCACGACAGCCGAGTAAGGATCTCGCTCACGTTTAGCTGGGCCTTGCTGTAGAAGCAATGTCACAGGAAAAACTGTATTTGCAGCAGCATTTCTATCTGGATTCTAAAATGGATGCTGAACAAGCAGGAGCATTAGTTCTCCCCGTATTTGCAATCCCTGTAGAAAACCTCAGGGAGCTCAACAAGCTCTTTTTCTCTGCTGCTTGTCTTGTCTGTAGTCTGACTTGTACCAAGGGAAAGAGACTATGTAGAAGATGAATGTAATCAATGAAGCTTCCAGAGACAAATATTAGCAACACCACCATTCTCTATTAGTTATTATTTCTTCGGGTGCAAATATATCCAGCATTAGATAGTGCTCTTTCAATAATTGCCTATTACAGAGGTGTTTTAAGTTAATGAATAACTAGTTTGGGGTTAGTTTTCAGAAGGGTTTGGTTTTCTTTCTCTACTAGCATCTGAGTGCTGCCCATTAAATGCATCTACAGAGCGCTTAATGACAAGAAAATTGTTTGATGGAACCATCCCGTGTAATGAGATAGTTGAGCAATTTATTCCGTACAATATGTTAGCACCAAAAATTAGAACTTTGGGCAGGCTTGTGGGCAGGTGTGAAAACCTGTCGAGTCTCCCTGTAGACAAAATCTATTTACCATGGAAAATTTTCCTTAAGGATATGTTTTTGTGACTGTGTGAAATGAAAGCAAAATGATGTACATTCAGAAAAGGTCATTTAAGTATAAGTTATTCAAGAAGATAAATTAAAATTTACCCTTACCCTGCCTGACATGAGCTAAAAACTGGAATTTGAGGTCTAGTAGGTTATTTTAATTTGGAGAAAAAATTGGTTTTGAGGTCAGATATCCTTCGGATTCAGTCCTTATTTGTTAGAGTGTATACCTGAACTCCTGTTTCCCTCAGTACAGCAGGAATCAAGCAGCAGGAGATGGTTTCTTTTTTCCCTTCTCAAGCCTTTCTTTAGCCAGCAATGTACCTCCAAACAGCCTCTCCTTCTCTTCTCCGTGGACAGCAGCCTCTCCAAGTGACACTGCCAGGGCTTTTCTAGGGCGATGGTTTTTCGTCCTGGTAGCCTAAAATGAATTCTGTTGCTCACATACACTTGATATTCCATTTGGGATTGCATTCCCTGTTGGTTTAACTGCCTAAAACAAAAGATGGGGCTTGGTCTCATCTCGTCTGAAGGGAAGACAGCCCTGAAACCGTTCCGGTCAGTGGAGTGTTTTCTCCACTCCAGCCCAATAAAGGTGTACGCGCTCCCATTCAGACAAAGAGAATATGGCAACTCCATACATTCCTGCCATGCCCCTTGTGCTCAAGTCATAATGCTTAACTCAGATTTATTTTTTATTAATTTGTCTTTTCAATTCTTGCCCTTTTTTCCCCTTCTCAGGTCATCTTTCTCACCTGGTCAATCATGAAAAGCAGAAACTAAAAATTAAGTCTCTGCCTCAAATTTGTTCTGTATTCACATGAACCCAGCAGCTGGAGAATAAAGGCAGCAAGTCCCGCAGAACTCGCGGGCGCTGGCAGCACTGATTGCAGCTGCCTTCGTTCACTGCCTTTAAGCGTGGTACAGTCAAAGTGGTGGGAGGACAAGGTAAAACCAAACACAGGACGTTTCCAGGAATTAATAGGTAGGCTGGACTGCCTTGAAAGATGCCTAGCCACTATCCTTGAGAGAAGCTGTTAAAGAAATGTCTGTTGATACCTTGTTAATCCGACATGATGCAGAGCAGAAGCAAGCGTGCCTATTTCATAGAAAAGGCGGACTGAGAGACCGCCAAAGGCGTGCGGTTTTGAAGGACATGACACTTCAAGTTTCTTTATGCTTGCTGGACAAAAGAGGGCATAATTAGACTTCAGGCAGGCTCCTGTCCTAAAGAAATCAAGGGGGAGTTTCTTTATATGTCAGGTTAGCGACAGCGTCTCCTATAGCTATAAACCTACGCAAGTGGTTCCAAGACCTGGTTGGCATATGAGCTTGCTGCGAGCTTTGTGTATCCACAGCTAGAGGCCTGCCGCTTGAATGGTACATCCATTTGCTGTTACTATTCCATTGTCATGTGTTTTTTGTCTATTATCGCTGCAGCCATGTTTTGAAATAAGCACTCCCCTCCCACGGATCTGTTGGTTCGCTGTGTGCATTTGGAGATTGCTCAGGCTGCATATCAATGGGATTTAGGATGAAACAAGAGAAGTCCTGGGATTTTGGTAAACCAATCCCATCATCTGTCTTTTGTGAGCTTGGAAAGCTGTCAGTCAGCACAGAAAAAAATATTGGCAAGCCCGGCTGTTCCCTTGCTGCTGAATGGGTTTCTGGAAGGACAACTGAAGTCATGCAAGGAATCCTTAAACAAGTCAATAAAGGCAAACGCAGCAGAAAATGTTGCCGTCAAGGGGAGGCTCCTCCTAGATTTTTGTAGGACCAGCTTCATTTTGTGGGCTACTGTTTTGGGGACCATCCAGCTACAGAGGACAAGGCAGCAAAGGATGTCAAAACTCACGTCCTAGGAATCTGGGCAGCATTTTCACCAGGTTAATATCCTCAGCGCTCCTTTAAGACAGCGCAGAGAAGCATGTGGCTACCATCTTACGATCTCTAGCAGTTAAATAACCTGTGTAAATAAAGTTTAGCAAGGAAGAATTAATTTTAAGGTCAATTGTTACATACAAGGCCTCTGGTGAGGGAAAGACAGGTATTGCTATCAGAAGTTGGGCAGCACACAGTTCTGGATCTGATCGGCTGAAGGTTTTGAGCTTCTGTTGAGGCCGTTAGTATGGTTTCTGTGTCTGGGGTATGAAAAATAGACTCATAACCAGCATTTGTAAGAACTACTGGTGAACAGTTCTGATATAAGGTAGCGTGTCTAAATAGCAAGGCAGCAGTAACGTTGGTAATGCTACGTGGGATCAGCGTGAACCTGTAGCAAGAGAAAGAAAAATGGTGCTTTCTGTTATGTGCTATGTTAATAAACTGTCTTCCAGAGAGGTCTGGGATATATCCTTCTTGATAAGAGCCCAGGACCTCGCAAAAGCATGGCTGAGAGCTTGAAGCATGGCTGAGAATCTGCAGGAGCTTTAATGTGTTAAGTCGTTCTGCTCCTCCGTAAAACCACTTTCAAACGGTTTAATGTATTGAGAAACTGCACAATTTGTAAAATAGTCTGTTGAACTAATTGAAGTTAACTCGCCACAAATTCTAGCTGCAGACAGGTCTTAGAAGGCAGATGTAACGCAGAGCTTTGTTCCTAACCTGACATAATGGCCACAGTGCTAATGATTTCATGGGTCTGTGTCCACAGGAGACTTGTTTGGAGAAGAACACTTGATCACTTCTACAATATGAACAAAATGTGTGTAGAAGAGGGGTTTCTTTTCTTCTTTTTTTTTTTTTTTTGTCTGCTGCTTTTGGGGATTATTTTTTCTTTGACAGGGAATTTTTAGACAGAAAGAAAGAAATCAATACTGACCAGAAAAATAAAATACCAAGGAGTGTGACTTGCAGCTGAATGAACAAATCTGACGCTGACAAAAAGCACTGCTGTTCAGAAGTCACATAAATGTGAGGAAGACACAGCCACTCATTTAAAGACAGAAATGTCTTGTTGCTGGATACCAAGGAAAGCAAGCTGGAAAGCTCAGAGTGCACGCAGAAGAGCGAATGCAGCAGTGGGAATTTTTGAGCTCATTTTTTACTTCTTCAGTGTTGGACTTTGTAGAAGCTGGTTTGGAGCATTCAAAGGCTTCTTCTGTAATCGTTTCTGCTGATTTCGAGATGGTTCATGCAAACCAGAATCTGGGCCAGCGCATTCCAGCAACGTCAGTATTGTCACTTTAATAAAGTAGCATTTCAAGCCTTTGCTGAAGTCAAAGCCCTACGCTAAATGAGGTGTTTCCAGCTCTTATCATTATATTGTCTTTTTCAGTCTCATCTGCTAAGATAAGCAGCCTTACACAAGGATCCCTGGTTTTACATATACTGTACTCTTTCCTGCAGTGTCTAGACCTGAGAGGGAGAAAAAGCCTGAAAAGCTTAAATGTTAGAAAGCACATTTAAGGGAAAAAAAAAAAAAAAAGTGTGTTTTGATGTTGGCTTGTGTTTTAAATTTATCCCTTGTTGAAGCTTTTCTGAGAGCTAGGGCTGGTAATAGCATAGGAGGCTAACCTTTCCTGGAAGGTCTTGCAAATGTGCAGGACACAGAAATGAGGGAGCTGAACTGTCCTGGGTTAGAGTTGGGACTCTCCCTCCCCACTGCATCAGTTTTAAAATTTTTCAGGTTGTGGAGATCTGTATGGGTGACAGGTTCATCAAAGTTCTTCCCTTCTCAGTCACATGCATGTCTGTCTACTACGTTTCAAACCTTGCTATATGTTTGGCCTCCCAACTTGCAGTGATGACAGTGGGAGTGCAGGGAGCAAATCTTCCCTCCACCTCTTGTCATGGTAAGTTTTCTCTTCCTACAAGTCTGATTGTATAGCAAACATTTAGGGAGCGGTATGTGAACAGTGGCATTATTGCTTGGGCAATTGCCATGCATTTTTGATGTTAAAAAGTTTGACTTGCATCTTAAAGACAAGGGTAAAAGAGATTAGGTAATATATCTTAGATTAGGTAATGTATGTAACTTCGGTAATGTCAAAGAGGACCCTTGGAAGGGATGAAGTATGTCCGTAGAGGCACTACATCAAATATGTGTTAAAATACATTTTACAGGATCTTTTTCTTCAGTTTTCCCAGTGGATTATTACCATTTTTTTCTTTCTGCTGAAGTATAATACGGGCCAAAACCCTAGCTGATGTTAAATGGTGTGACTCCAGTAAATGCAGTGGAGCAAATGATCTCCTTGACTTGATTATTTTGGAGGATAAAGCAGTGATGTTAATTGAAAAATAAGAAAAGGAGAGCAAGAGGAAGGAAAGGACTTTTTTTGCAATCTTTGAAGTAGGTTCAGTTGCAGCAGTGACAATTCAGGCCACTTGAACCAGTTCCTCTAAACTGCTTCTGTCCTGCTTACAGGATGGTATGGTATATGCTGATATTTTCCAGCGTGTTATCCTTTGCTTTTTGTTGAAAACATTCATATTGTTGTGTAGAATGTGAAATTTATCTCTGTGCAGCTGGACCAGGTTAAACTCTAGTCTAAATCCTTAAGTGCTACCTTGACTGATCACGTGGTATTTAAGTTATGTCAGCGTAAAGTAGTGTACACATTAAAAAAAAAAAAAAAAAAAAAGTAGCTTTGCACCATGCTCCAATGTTTGAGGCATTGATTTCAGCAGTAACTAGTTCTACCGAGTGCCCATCTGAGATGCCTGTAAATGGGTGGGGTGTCTTCAACAACATGTTGATGAAAAAATGGGGCTCACGTAAAATATCGCGTTATGTATCAGAATTGCTAGTTCTGTCTGTCTTGTTGACCTCAGCTAGATGTTTATATTTGGTATCTGGCAAATGTTTTGGCCCAGTCAGCTTGAAATGTTTCAGTGATTCTCATTTGGAAATTTCTGCTATTGACTCCTTCCCTGAAAATTATGTCTTGTAAGAGGAACCAAAAAAGTCCTACTCTCATACTATTCCTGATGTCATTATTATAATAGTTTTCTTCTAGTAAGATATTTGGCATGGAAAATTATTAACTTTTCAACTCCAAGATTTCTGAGAAATTTGAATCCCAGCCTTCTGTCCTTTCTTATTTACCATGGATCACACAGATGATTGATGGATTGCAAACACTGAATAGTTTATGTGCTTTGGGACTCATTAAAACTTGGGACCAATGTCCTGTTTTTATTTACCTTGTCTCCAAAATAGACACTGCTTTCAATAAAATCCTATGACAGGATTGCCAGCAACACTGAGCATTCTATCATCCCAAATGAATAGAAATTGCAATTGTTTTGTTATTTTCTATCTAACAAAAACTAGGTTCATGTCCAAAATGAAAGTTCATACTTGACGTACCTTTCTTTTTCTGTCCTCCTTCTCTGATGTTGTGCCTGTCGCATGTTAACATTGCCAAGATATACTGAGTAGTTACAGCAGTTTGCAATCAGTCCACATTTTTCAAAGTCTTGTCAGACTTTTAGCTCATCAGTATTCATGTAGGTGTAATCGCACCTGCAAAATTTGAATTACCATGTTGATAAGTCTGTGACAGAAATGGACTGTGACTGAATCTGGTACAAAATTGATAAGCCCTTGCGGGGAAGAATTGAATAAAAGGGAGACACCTGCTAATACCTTCTCCATCATATCTCAGAAGTTGTGGCAGTCCAGTGAAGTTCTCACTGGCTGGAAAAAGGGAAACATAACCCCCGTTTTTAAAAAGGGAAAAAAGGAAGACCTGGGGAACTACAGGCCAGTCAGTCTCACCTCTGTGCCCGGCAAGATCATGGAGTGGATCCTCCTGGAAACTATGCTAAGGCACATGGGAAAAAAGGTGACTGGTGACATCCAACATGGCTTCAGTAAGGGCAAATCATGCCTGACAAATCTGGTGGCCTTCTACGATGGGATTGCAGTGTTGGTGGACAAGGGAAGAGCAACAGATGTCATCTACCTGGGCTTGTGCAAAGCGTTTGACACTGTCCCACACAACATCCTTGTCTCTAAATTGGAGAGACATGCATTTGATGGATGGACCACTTGGTGGATAGGGAATTGGCTGGATGGTCAAAGAGTTGCAGTCAACGGCTCCATGTCCAAGTGGAGAGCAGTGACAAGTGGCATTCCTCAGGGGTCAGCATTGGGACCGGCGCTGTTTAACATCATTGTCAGCGACAGTGGGATTGAGAGCACCCTCGGCAAGTTTGCCAATGTCACCAAGCTGCGTGGTGTGGTCAACACGCTGGAGGGAAGGGAAGGCATCCAGAGGGACCTTGACAGGCTTGAGAGGTGAGTCCGTGCGAACCTCATGAAGTTCAAGCACAAACACAGGCTGGGCGATGAGTGAATTAAGAGCAGACTGGCAGAGAAGGACTTGGAGGTGTTGGTTGACGAGAAGCTCAACGTGACCTGGCCGTGTGCTCTGGCAGCCCAGAAAGCCAACCATATCCTGGGCTGCATCAAAAGCAGCGTGGCCAGCAGGTCGAGGGAGGGGATTCTCCCCCTCCACTCCGCTCTCGTGAGACCCCCCCCTGCAGTCCTGCGTCCAGCTCTGGGGCTCCCAACACAAGAAGGTCGTGGCCCTGTTGGAGCGAGTCCAGAGGAGGCACACCGAGATGATCAGAGGGCTGGAGCACCTCTCCTGTGAAGACAGGCTGAGAGAGTTGGGCTTGTTCAGCCCGGAGAAGAGAAGGCTCCGGGGAGACCTTCGAGCAGCCTGCCAGTACCTAAAGGGGGCTACAAGGGAGCCGGAGGGGGACTTTTTACAAGGGCGTGTAGTGATACGACAAGGGGTAATGGCTTTAAACCGAAAGAGGGGAGATTTAGGTTAGATGTAAGGAAGAAGTTCTTCCCGGTGAGGGCGGTGAGGCCCCAGAACAGGTTGCCCAGGGAGGTTGTGGCTGCCCCATCCCTGGCAGCGTCCAAGGCCAGGTTGGATGGGGCTTGGAGCAACCTGGGCTGGTGGAAGGGGTCCCTGCCCACGGCAGGGGGCTGGAACTAGATCATTGTCCTGATTTCGGCTCCGATAGTTAATTTTCTTTCTAGTAGCTGGTAGAGTGTTATGTTTTGGATTCAGTATGAGAATGATGTTGATAACACACTGGTGTTTTCAGTTGTTGCCAAGTAGTGTTTAAAGTCAAGGATTTTTCAGTTTCTCATGCCCAGCCAGCAAGAAGGCTGGAGGGGCGCAAGAAGTTGGGAGGGGACATAGCCAGGACAGCTGACCCAAAGTGGCCAAAGGAATATTCCATACCACGTGATGTCATGTCTAGTATATAAACAGGGGGGAGTTGGCCCGGGGAGGGGGCAGATCGCTGCTCGGGAACTAACTGGGCATCAGTCGGTGAGTGGTGAGCAATTGCATTGTGCACCACTTGTTTTGTATATTCCAATTCTTTTATTGTTATTGTCATGTTATTATTATCATGAGTAGTTTCTTTCTTTCTGTCCTATTAAACTGTTCTTATCTCAAGAGTGTTACTTTTTTTTTCGCCCAGTTCTCTCCCCCATCCCACTGGGTGAGGGGGGAGTGATTGAGCGAGCGCCTGCGTGGTGCTTAGTTGCTGGCTGGGGTTAAACACCAATAATGATCTTTAAGCTCCCTTCCAACCCAAACCAGTCTATGATTCTATAATAGCACGCACTTGTTTTGAGCTGGGCAGATAGAAAACATGTCTCCTTGACATCCCCATTCCTGAGTTATCATTCAGAGACCGTTTACATCAAGAAATGGAACCTCTGGGTGTCTTCTTATGGACTAAATTGTTGAGCCACCACCCTGATGAGGTTTGGTCTCTGCCAAGAGATTTTTTTGGAACTACTTAGGGGCTTCTGAGTGCAGGCAAGGACATCGCTGGTTATGTGTGAAGATAGCTTGGATTTCCCCTTAGGAAACACTGCTATATTTTCCTGCTTAAACTCCTGGTTTAAATAAATGAAGAGTCTCAGCAATCCTAAGCAACTTGCAACCTTACTGATAAACTAAGTACAGGATTTTTTTCATTAGTTCATTAAAACCTATGCAAATACAGAACCTTTCTGTTACTTCAAATGCATACTAGTATAAGTCTTACAGTTATAACTGCATCAGTTAAACCCCTTCTGATCTAAGGGAGTTGTTTAAGGGCATAAAATAGATGTAGCTCAGACTTAAACTGTTAGCTATTTGCAACAGGGATTATTTTTTCATTGTTGTGAGTGTTTAAAACTAAAAAAATGAAAGATCAGCACAAATTATAGAAAAAGTTGTAATTTTTAATGCACTGATGTCTTCCAGCTCACAATGATGGGTTCAAATAGTGTTTTCCTATTGCATCTCATATATAATGAACTGCGCACAAAGAACCCTCAGGTTTACTTATTGTTGCTAATTATACACTTTCTGTTTAATGAAAGGGTCCTGTCTCCTGTCAAAGGGTTTAATGAAATGTTAATTTTTGCTACTAATCAACTTGAAACATAATAGCAGCAGCTCACTAACAAATCAGTAAACTTTGTGTTTGCCCTGTGCTGTTTTGGAAGATTTCCAGGTTCTTCCTAGTACAATTCATCTCTCTTGCAGGCTACAGGAAAGTAGCAGCTCAGCAGAACACATATAAATCCATCACATTTCGAACAGTGTGTAACCAATTAAATACTTACCCTAGTTTCATTTTAGCCTTAGAAATGCATTTTATCATTGCAGGTTTTCTTCTAACCAGCCCTGCAAAGGTTACGATTTACTCTTGAATTCTCTCCTGATAAATAAAGATGATGAAACGCTCTGTCAAATGTAATAACTCTCCTACCTAAATCCTGCCTCTCACAAGTCACACCATCTTTCTGAACAGAGCTTTGTACTTGTGGGCCCCAAAAATCTTCTGAGATCTTTGAAAATATTAATGCAAAGACTGTGTATTTCAGCAAGCTGTAATAGCTCTTTAAGCCTGTATAAAAAACCCTTATGATGTAGTGAACAAAAAATGTTTGCTTAAAACTAGAGTGGTGGTGTTCATGCATTTCAGTCTAATTCAGACACGTTGCCTTTGAGATAATGCTTGTTTTCAGGATCCGTTGAAACCACTTGAGTAGAGTCAGTGTTATTTGGGGAGGGAAGGGTGGAGGAAGGAAAAGGACTGTTAGGTTCCTTTGGCTTCTTTCTCCACAGCTTTGGATGTTACATTTCTTCAGATTGCTGAAGTAGCTTAGACGTGTTTTCTTGACTAAACATTTTGTAAGAATATCTAATTGAGGGTTTTCTACATGTTTGTGTACCCAACTTGGAGGATCAGCCCATCAATTTTTTTTATCTTTCACAAGCTGTGTGGTTCAGGGTTTCCTAAAGATCTTGTATTCAGATGCTCACGGCTGGAGATACTGTGTGGAGCTCAAACTGTTTTAGCATGTCCATAGCCCCCCTGTGCAAGAAGAGGCAGGCTTCAATTATACATTGGTTTTACACCAAGAAAATGCAAAGTAACCCTATATCAGATTAATATTTCTTTCTCAGCAGAGCTGGGTGTTGCTTTCTGCACCATAGGCAAGAGTTCCCTGCTCCAAGGGACTTGTAGACCAACAGAGATGTGACATAGTAGTTCACCAATGACAAATACGCAGTAGCAAGCAGCTAGGCTGAGAACTATATGGTACTAGGCAAAAATTCTAGCATCATGTGATGTGCATCATGTGAAATAATTGTTGATTATGGGAGAAAGCCAGATGTGTATTGGAAGTACAGATAGACCAAAAGCCTGGAAGTATTGATGATGTATGGCTTAATTCTCTCGGATATCACTAAATAGCAGTCTCTTGCCATTGGTGTTATCAGCCAATTACTCTTTGTTCCAACAGTGTGTTCCTTTTTAACATGTTTTTCATTGATTGTACTTACTGCTTTTTAAAATCTGAATGGCTAAACGGAATTTTCACCAGGCAAACCTGGGTTGCTCTCTGCTGACTGAAATTTCAGCCAATCTCTGATGAAAGACTAAAATAAAAAGGTCAGCTTCTTGCCTGTGCAGCTCTGCAAAATGTAGTGAATGCACAAGGTGGTCAGATTTTCAACCTTATCTTTCTGAACAATGCACACATTTTGGTAATGTTGAGTTGCAAACTCTTTGCAGTGTTTTACTCGGTACCTTTTTTTCTGGAGTCAGAATCTCGCCTGCTCTTGTTCAGTGTTTTTTTTCTTGTTTGAGTGAATGCTGAGATTTGTGTCCTTCTGGCAGCTGAGAGAAGCTTGAAAATACAGTCCCTCATATCCCAAGAGCTCAGAGTGATTGCACTTAGGGACTTCTTCATAGCTGAAGTCTTTGGTGAGTATGTTTTCAAAGGGCTTTAAAAATTTGTCCATGTAGTCTCAAGGAGTCTTTTTTTTGAAGGACTTAGAAGCTTGTAGGTGAGAGCTGAATTTGACTGAGTCCTGCTTTTGAAGCATGGTGGAATTTAAGACTTTATTTAAAGTTGTGGCATATTCTCTTCTCCCTTTCCCTCCACTTCAAGTTTTTGCATCTAATATTTCTATTTGTTTTGAAAGCAATTATTGCTTTTCATATTATTTTTTTTTCCCTGGACCTTTAATAAGTCATTACGTGGAAACAGGAAGCCCAGAAGTACAGGTGAGATTTATTGAATCCAGTCTTTTGTGTGCATGTGTGTGTGTTATCTGTGCCAACCAAGCATGCAGAGATAAAATAAAATCAGGAAGGTGACAATTGAAGCTATTGAGTGGTTGAAGTAGGTGAATTTAAGGCAAAGAGTAAGGAAGCGGGACTGAAAACTCGGGTTTTAAAATGGCAGAGTCTTGAAAGGAAAATTGAAGCCCTAGAGATAATGATTGATTGACCTGACGTTATTTAACAAAGAGTACCAAAAACTGTAAGAAGTTGCGAAATTGAATTGATGACCTGGAAAATAAGCTCAGTTTAAGAAACATCATGATGATGAGGTTGCTGTAAGCCTGAAGATGAGTGAAGCTGAGGTGATTCTTGGTTTTTCCACCTGTCCTTTTTTCTGCTAGTGCATTACGGAAGAGTCTCAAGGTTGGATAGTTCTGAACTCTCTGATGTGTGAACCTGCCTTCTCTCTCTGTAGGAGGACACGGGGTGATAACGGAACATCACCATGAGTGCTGCTGGTGGCATGTGTGATTGAAAACAAAAATGGCTTTGTTTTGGTTTTTGTTTCCTAATTAGCATGTAAATACAAGTCTATCGTCTATGGGGAAAATATGATTGTGCTATAGAAACCAGGCCTGTCCTTCAGTGTTAGGAAATTATGTTTATTCAGGCAAAACTGAAAAATAAATGCCAGACATCTGCTCCACAGTGTATTTCCTGGCTGTTTGTTGGGAGGCTGGTGTCTTAGCTGGCATCATGTTTGGCCCAGCCTTCAGCTACTGTTCTAACACTTGTTTGGAAAGAGGGACTAGGAAGCAAACACAGTTTTGAGACATCTTTGTGCTTCCCATAGTTCAAGGCCATAGCATTTATGAACTCACGCCTGAGAAGCCAACGGATGCACATACCATCCTTTGTAATCATTTTCTCAACGTGTCCTTGGTTTGCTCCTTGCATCACCTTGAAAGTGGGAATGGTAACAAGAGGCAAGTCCTTACGTTAGCGGTGGAGGTAACAGTCTCTGCCAAAAAGAAATTATTGGGGCCTATTTTTCTGTCATTTTAAGGCTGAGTGTTAGAGGGACATCTTGGTGTAAATGAAAAACAACCTCATTATCTGTTATCATCTCATCCTTTTCATACTGTGTCCCCATCTAATTTTCCCTGGGTTCAAGTAATTGTACAAACAAGAATTTGCCCTCTCGGTGTGAGCTTTGAGCTTTTGTCTTGTCCTCTTTTCTCTCTCTGGCTGCTTCAGTCATTTCATTTTAAAGTTTGGAGTGCAGTCGAGTGTTTGCAGGGGAAAATTGAAGCTTGACTCCTCGGTTCTTTATCATTTCTTCTGGATCTCGCATTGATTCACTGAATGTCTTTGGGCATGTCACGGAGCCTGTTTTCCATAATGCTCCTGTGACCATAAAAACTAGACCAGTCTTTCTGCCCCAGAAAGCAATTTAGGATGTAATTAACACTTGAGAGCCACACTGCTTCAGTGAAATTAACAGTAAGGTCTGCTAATTTCGGTAAGTAAGCATCCTACATTTGCTACAGATTAAAACACAAATTTGATATTTAAAAAAAAAAGAAAGAAAGAAAAGAAAAGAAGGAATCCAGAGTTAAATTGATGACTAAACAGCCTTCCATATTCCTTGGGTCTCTTTTATAGTTAGCATTAAATGCAAATTGGTGGAGCCTCAGAAATAGAAATAGGTAATGAGAAATCGGATATATTTTCATCCCTCTCACCTAAAAATACCTGTGTGTAGGGAGGGTTTTCTGTGGAATGATTAAATGTGTTCATCAAGGTAATAATAGTTAAGGAAAGATAGGGAAAACAGCGCTGGAATGAAATGGGTGTCTGCGTATTTGTGTGGCTTCTGTATGAAAGCAGTATTTATTACCGTTTTTTTCTTTTTATTTGATTTTTAGAACTCCTCTAAAAAAATCACAACTGGATGCTTTCTGCTGACATGCTGCTTTTGTTCAGAAGTTCTCTAGTTCCTGCTAGATAGATTTCACAGTGCCTAGTTTGCTTCTATGAAAGTTTTTTAGCTTTTTGGAAATCACACCCGCACCCACCTCCATACCTGCAAGGGAAGATGGATAGTGTGTGGTGTTCCAGAAGGGCTGTGCTCATCACATAGTGACCAAGAGCGTGTCTTCAGCACTAAGCTTTTAAAAGGTTTTGATTACAAACTTACACTAGTAATGGATTTTCTAAAATCAGTCCTCAAAACTTCCCACTGTGATATCTATGGTCACATTTTCAGATTGCTCAATGCTCATTTGATTGAGTTTCATTTTTGGTTTTAATTTGGCCATTTTAATGCCTAGCGGGGAATTGAGTTTTTTAATTACGCATTATTCGAAATGTACAAGACATGCTATTACTAATTGTCTCATTTCTCCTGAATAACTTGCTTATCTTGTTCTGACCCAGTTCTGTTGTTGCTATATGATGCCAGGGTTGAAGCATCAGGAGAAGAAACGTTGCCGCCTTACCCCTTTGGCACTTACGGCCATATCTGCACAGTATTTTCTCATTGGCCATAAATCAGGATGTGAACTTCCTATGAAGATTACTTTAAAAACAATCTGAAATATGACATATTTATGGGATCATGACCATATTACTCTGATAGGAGAAGGAGTTAGTTTCCTTCATTTTTTTTCTTGGTAAATGAGAGTGGGCTCTCCTTTCAGTAGAGTATGCTTCATGATGTATGGAATAAAGCAGGCCAGTAATTTAGTTAAGATGATTTATATGAGCCATACATATAACTATTTTTCCTCTTTCTCTTATGGTGTCGTGCCAGGAAGGCTGTAAACAAATCATTGACCTTTCTATGAGTGTGTAACCATTGACCTGAGGGCTCCTCTGTTTGATCGATCCTGTGTTTCCTGGCAGTATGGAGGATGCTTTGAGAGGAGGGTGAGGGCTTTTGTGCTCCTACTGTCTCTGTGTATGTGGGGGCTGTTTACATTTTGTTCGTCCTCTTGGAGCCCTCTTCACTGGGTGTGAGACCTGCCTGTCCTTTTCAAGTGAATTGCTTGAGTTTTAATAAGGGCAAGTCAACTTCCAATTCAGAAAGAAAAGGTTTATTGCCTAAAAGAGGCGGTTACTGTCTCATTAATAATACTTTTTGTTTCATATGTGGCCTTGAAGCACTTTGCAAAGTAATATGAATATCATAATTGCCAGATTACGTAAAGTGACTCGTCTACCGTGACCCAGCATATCAAATCATGGAACAAACCCACCGTTCTGCCTACAAAATCAGGGACTTAGTCATTCTCGCAGGCTGTCATCCACATCCAGTAGTGCAGCGAGTGGCCTGGACTGGAGCCGGTCGGTGATGTCAGCATGTAAAAGCAAAATGAAAATGTGTTTCGAGAGCGACCCTAAAATGAAAAGGTGGAGTGGTAACAGATACGGAGCCTCTGTTTTCAGAGGGACTTCAAGCACAGCCTAAACTTAATGGGAATTTCAAGTGCTCAGGAGTCATGAAAGTAAGCCTGCTGTGTCTCAGAGATGCCATAAACATATTTGAGCACAAAATTGGAAAAGAATATTGGGAGGGGGTGCTTTTCTTCCTCTTTCTTCACGCTTACTATCTCCTTAATTAAATCACCCACAAGCAGAGCAGATTCACTCAGCCAAGGAGAGTTAAACAGACGATAGCTGGGAAGAGGTGTCTGCATTTGCCTCATTTTCTCTTAGAGTATGATCCTTTACACTGCTCAGGCCTTGAAATTGGGCCACGTACCACTGCAGAGTCACAAACATAGACCTGACTGTGGTGAAGAATCAAGGACTTCTAATCTTTTCCTTTTTTTTAATGCTTACCCTGCTGCTAAGAAAGGGCAGTGAGAGAGCCACAGAGACCTAAGAATCTTCTGACAACTTATGTGTATATCGCTTTTGTGGACTCCATGCAGTCTATCCGCATCATGTCTACAGCAAAGATGCTGTCACGTGTCTCTATGTAACAGCACCGTGGCTATTTTGAAGGAATGAAACTTCTTCCGTGATGGTCACAAAAAATTACTGGTTATTTGAGAAGCTACAGAGAGAGACCAAGCAGTTCTAAAAGTGAAGAACAAATGCCGAGTGTGTTTTCTGCACTGAGAAAGTTGTCACAGACAACCCTCTTTTGCTTGATTGGTAGCCTGTGATAAATTGATCCCCTCCATGATGCAAATTCTTTTTCTCTCTGCTTGAATTTTCATGTATTATTCTTTCCTTCAACTCCGTGCATTTCCTTTAGCGCCGTGACGTCAGTGTGTACGTTACTTGCCTCATCCTGGTGCTGATATGCAAGGTCTAGATCGCACTGGGCATACGTCTAGCTAGGATTAATTAGCAAACCTCTGTTGAATGATAAAGCCGTTGGTATAGTCCACCATCTTAAATTGAATACTACTACCTACCCCTGTGATAATCTGCCCCATCTAGTCTGCAAAATTGTTGGTATGTATTTACTTTTATTCTCCAAGTCAAAGCCTGTCTTACACGTGTTTCAAATGCTGTGAGAGTTGTAGACATTACCAGCTCATTTAAAAAACTTCATTGTAGCTTTGCACATAATTACTTGCACATAATTTAATACCTATACATTTTTTCCATAATTAAAGCATGTAACAGGAGTTATCTACTTTCACCAATTATTTATCTCTTTTATTCATAGCCATGCACAAAAGTCTTCCTCCTAGTCTAATTTCTCCTTCAGTCTTAAGGTTAACTGCAATTACGGATTAGTTTCCAACCCACCATATCAGGAAATTAATTATAAAACATATATCCTCATCCTGATAGACACTAACCACTCCAAGTTTATGGAATAAATTATTTTCTCCTGCTTTCTTTATTGTAAGTAATCTCTGTTTAGGAGTTGACGTGAGGGGTGTGGAGGGCGAAGACACTTGTAAACACCCAAATCCTACTTCTTTGGGCAAAAGGCTGCGAGCTCCAAGGCTGATTCGGGAGCAATTTTGTGGTATTTGGCTGCCCAGCCATTGCCTCTCAGAACCGAAAGGGATGCAGGAAGCTTGTAGGAACCACCCCAGACTTTCCGTACCTCTGAAAATGGTTAACTTTTGAGTGATTAGTCTATTTTACTGGACAGGATCGACAGCAAGATTGCATGAGTCCCTCTCTGTTAATAGATCAGTTTAAACAAATTAACTATTAAAGATGCTGATTGAGTATCCCGTTGGCAGGAAAGGCTGGGCATTGTGGGAGTTAAGGTGAGAAAAAGAGGGGAGGGCAGAATGCGTTCGTAAATGTTCTGCTGAGTCACGTCACTGTTTCAGGATACGCTGTTCAGTGACCAACCACCCTTGCTGCTGGCTGCCTGTGTGAGCATCTGCAATTAAATTATGGTTTTTTAAGAACGTGGGACTTAAATATGTAGAGTCACTAAGAGTCTGTGAGTATGTCCTACAATGCTTCTGAAAATCTTTCTTGCAACATCCTCTAGATCCAGAAAATCAAAGTGCCCGGAATTTCAAAGGCATGTGTGATTCTGTGCTGTTTTGAAAATCTCGCCTCTTGCACCATAATGATTCTTCACGCAGTGGTGAAGGCTAAATGTGTGAAAATCTGTCCTTAAAACTGCAAGCTAACTTTTTACTTACCTTTTCATTACAATGCTTCCTGGTTGTTTTGTGGGTTTTTTTTCCTTGGAGACTGTTTTTGTTGTTTGTCTTGCATCAAGAAGCATGCATCGGAAAGAGCAATAAGGGCAAATGCAGTGTTGAAATCAGAAAGGCCAAGGTACTGAAGAAGTTTCTGCATTGAAATCAGTGGAAGTAAATGTAGTCCTGTCAAGATAATTAGTATGATGAGTAAAAGTGACCTTTATAGCAGGGAACATAATTGCATTGTCATGGCCCATTATTTGACCTTCTATAAACCATCCTTCAATACTGCTAATGAGTACTTCTGTGTATGCATGTTGACAGCCAGGATGTTGTTGGGAAATAACTGGCACCTAGAAACCAAGCAAAATATTAAGTACACAGTATGCTTATTATTTATAAAAGATCCCTGTTAATATAGTTCCTTCATGGTGTGGTAATTGGTGAGAGCTTTACAGAACTTGTTCCCCCTGTCTCACTTAAAGAGCCCAAGATTTCTTCTTTCTAACATCCTAAAGCCAGTTATTTTAGTATGTGCTACTGAGATCTTAAAAAAAAAAAAAAAAAAAAAAAAACACACAAAAAAAACCAAAAACAAAACCCAAAACCCTTAGCCTACATGTTTTTCAAATTAAAAGGAAATCAGTGAGACTTAGCTGCACACTGCTGCCTGAAGGATTGGCATTGTGATCTTATTTTTTCTAGCTTGCAAGTTAATGGTTTGTTCATGGACTTTGAGTAATGTTGTAATTTACCTCAAGACATGAATTTTGATGCCATCTTTTTCAAATTCATGGAAGAAGCCTCTCGTCTGAATTTTTTCTTCTGCAGCTTCTTATTCAGAGATACTCTGTTATTCAGACCAGGAGGAATCATTTTGATAATCAGCTTCTGCATCCCGTGAAACAGGGGCTAGAAAACGTCCCTCCCAAACATTGGCCTCGCACGTACTTTATGTCTCTAAGAGCTCTCAAATATATTTCAGAAAGAAATAAAGCCTTGGTTTAGGACTCCAAGTGACAGAGAATTTGCCATCTTCCTAACTACACTATGTGAGTAGTTGATTACTTTCAGAAACATGTTTCTTTTGGCTAAATTTATGTAGCACAGTCTTCCAGGCATTGGCTTTTGTTTTACTTAATTTGGGGGTCTCAGCTATTGTGGTAGATCTCTCATCAGAGATTCTACAACCTCAGAAGCAGCAACTATTTCAGTGCCTTCTCAACTGGAGGAACTTTTCTTGTTCTCTAACTTGCGTATATTTTGGTATAAAATAAGCTCTATCTATGGGTCTGGAAAACATCTTTTTGGGGGGCATCACTTTTTAATATTTATATAAGTACATGAAAATATTTATATTCATAGGTTTTGTGTATATATTTGAAGGCCGTTTTGCTGCATCCCTTCGAACACAGCTGTGTTCAGCATTTCCGTATGAATCATTTTCAGTACTTTTGATGATTCTTGTGGCCTTATTCTGAATCTAATCAGTTGTCCCCTAACTTTTTCCAGCTGGTGCCAAAAGATTAATATGCTGCTCCCAAGTCTTACGAAAGCTGAGCAGATGCCTTCCTTTAAATAAGTCCTGATAAATGATGGTGAGGTCACCAATTAGATTCTTCTTGAATAAAGAGATTGAGCTTCTCGGCTCTCCATAGGCAAATGGTTACATGATCAAGTTCTGAGCTTTCCATAGGCACAGCTGGCGGTGACTGCACTGATGTCAAAAATCATTCCTGATTCCGAATTTGGTGTCAAAAATGTGAAATTAGAAACAACACTCTCCATCTCCCGTTTTAGGCACAACCATGTTAGGTGGCTTACATTTCATTATGAACTAAGAAGCAAAATAATACTGTCAGTGTAAGCACTTGCCAAATATTGTATTTGTCCTGTAAAGCATTAAAATTTAATGGCTGTTAGATCTATCTTGCCAGTGCAGTTATGGCTGTTGTATGTACCAGCCTTCTGTTCTAAAAACCTGCTAAACCCAATTATTGTCAGCAGTTGTCTTCTGTCTTGACTGTGTACCACAAGCACCACTGTTTCTGTGTGGTCACTTGAAGGGCCAGGGAAGAGGAAGTCAGAGGAGTAATTAGAATATGTTGAACAGAGGTTGCTGAAATTCCTACCCATCTGTTGTGAGGTTGTCTTGGTTTTATTCAGGCAGTTTCCGTAACTCTGACTCTTCTGGTTTACTGAATGTGTTTCAAAATTAGTTGATGACCATGCTGTTTCTGAAAAGGTCTGGGTAGCCTTTGTGGGTACGGTTGAAGCCACTGCTTACTCTCGTTATAGAGGTTTACAAGACAAAAAATTTTGTCTAAGATGCACAACAGAAATTCAGGAGATACGACTTTGGTCCCTGACTCTGCTGCAAGGTCAATGGCTATACTGCCGAATTCCTTTGTGCTTTTATAACCCCTGGAAGATCCAGATAAATGGTCCTCTCGCCTACTGCTTGCCCCTCTTGTCTAGGATCAGTCATAGACTGCAGTTGGCTTAGGTCTTTTCACATACAGAAAATCTGGACGTCTTGATGCTGTTTCTAGTTATCCAACTCTTGATGACTGTAGGTAATCTTTTGAGATATGGCTAGTGGTAAGTGTGTAGATAAATCTGTCACTTTTGCTTTGAATTAATTTCCAACCGTTAACTGATTTTGTGTCTGTTGAGAGTGCCTTTTTTTTATTTTCCAGCATGCTCTTAGAGCAACCATTCCACCCCGTCATTGTTCTAATAAACATTTTAAGCATTGAGAGTGTGTTTGATTTCATAACTTCAAGTTTTCCAGTATATTATATGGCTTTAGAGAACTTTGCATTTTTCCTAGTGACCACCATTGGGAAGAATTTTTTGTGCTCAGTACTTCAGCATTTGCAGAACTTAAGCTGTGGTGTACATCACATAGGGGATACAAAAAATGCAAGTTCTCCAAGTCTTTACACATGTTTTATAGCTGCTAAAATGGAGGAGTTGGAAGGGGGTATGTGAGATTGAGATCATCAATAGAAACTCAGAACATGCCTAATCTATTGCTTTCGGCTGCAGTGAGACCTTTAAGGCATTTTGCACGTACAGAGCTTACGAAGCATGACTGAAGAGTACCTTCCTATATATTTGAAGCCATGCGATGATTCTGGTGTGGTGCTAAGCATTTTTGCAGAGCACAGAAGGCTGTTTCCACCGAGGAGGCAGATCCAGGAGGCTGGAGTAACTTTCCTTGAGGTCAGTGAGACTCGGGATTCTTAAAATGGTCATGGGTCTTGGGTTAGGTCATTTGCACAGGGGAGGAGTAAGGTAGTGCTCAATATTGACAACTTATTTCCTGTATTACATCTGTTTCTTGCATTACAAACTCTTTATTGACTCCTTTTTACAGACTATGCATGCCAGACTAATTATGCCCTTCTTGTTGGCTGCATGCCCAAAGGAAAAGAAACTCTCTCTGCTTCTGCAGTGTCTACCAGTGCTCAATCCTAAATGGAATGTCTGGATAGGACCACAATATGAATGTTTACAGCTAATACTAACCGAAAAGTTGCAGTTTTCTAGTCCTACTCATTCATAGCAAGTCTGTTCCATCTGAAAAAGACAATAATATGGGTGTTGAAAACCCGTCTCTGTTCTTTTTATCAAGTGGCCTGGAAAAGTCATTAATTTTTTAGTGGTACCTGGGATTGTGTGGGTGGTGTACTGGGAATTTCAGTTTTCTCGCCTAGCATTGAAAGTGAAAGCTGGCATTTAAAATGTATTCTAACAGATTCAACAGTTTTCCCTGTGCAATCAAAGATATTAATTATTGAACCTATTTTCAGAAAAGTGGTTTTTAATGGCAATTTATAGGGATGGTAAATGATTTTGATTTCATATCTGTAGAGGATGCCAAAAGATAGGTTGCTTAAAGCTTGAATATTCAGTGTAATGAGGCCCTGGGGGATAAATAGCAACAGCCTGAAGACCCCAGCTATGAATTGGAAAACACGCAGGACGTGCCTGTCGAGAACGAGGCCAATTCTGATTTATTTGCTGTGTTGTGGCTACTCTGCTGACAGAGCAGGAGCAATATTCTGCATTGATCGTAGGGAAGTTACTGAGAAACAGTCAGGAAAACTCACTCCTCGCACTCAGTGAACTCTAGCTGTCTTCCTAGCATTCGGACTTCTGTCAATCGCAGTATTGATGCTATTTTACTAACAAAGTTCCTGTAAAATGTGCTGCAGCTCTGACAGAGTGGAAGGGACTAGATCCTCTGTCATCACCAAAGTATTTAAAGTATATCCGGCATTTACAGTGACGTTTCCATACTGAGGATACAAACTAACATGAATGCACAATTGCTTATTTTTCATCTGTGGGTTGTTGTTTTTTTTCATTTGTGTTAGGCGATTTTTACTTTACAAGGCCAAGAGTTAGAACAGGAAAAGCAATGTACATGCCTTTGCTGTAAGGTGCAAGCCAGCCAGTGTGTCTAGAGGAGAATAGCATGGGCCAACAGCAACATTTGAACTGGTGCCCTTGGACAAAAAGACTCTCCTGTTCAGAAGGAGACTGCTCAGTCTGGAGACTGAACTGAAAAGACCCGTCCTGTATTACAGGAGAAAAATGTTATAGAAGAGGTGTAAGCCATATGGTTTCCCTGAACCACTGACATTAGCAGCTTGCAACTAGATAAATATTTTTAAATTGCCTAGTGAAAGAAATCTGAGATCTTCCCACAGTTAGCATTAATCTTGAGGGAAGAGAGGATGGATTCTTGCACCGGTTACTAGCTTGGGTATTGCTGAAAATCATATACCCTTAGACTGAAAGTTGTTTTGAAACAAGGAGTCTCTCTTGTTTCTAGAGCTCTTAGCCCAGCAGGCCTCATAGGAGACTCTATTAATGCAATAATAATGTTAGTAATTCCTCATTTCATCTGATATCTTTCTAGTGACGTAAAATTCCTACTGTGCTTTTTTTCCTTTTACGTCTATATGCCTTTTCTTTCTGGATTAAAAATTTCCCAGATTTCTTGGCTATACTGATGAGCCTGTATTGCTTAAGTGACTTGTGAATCAAGTGAGAATACAACCCAGTGCAGTCTGAGTGGCTCACCAAGTCAGCTAAAGGAAACAAATGCTAAACCCAGAAGGGGAAAAAAAACAAAAACAAAAACAAAAACAAAAAACAAACAAACAAACAAACAAAAAAAAAAAACACACAAAAATCTAAAATGTCAAGTAGGACACGTCATGAGAAACTCACTCATCCAAAGAGGGGGAGAAAATGTTGAGGCAAAACTGAAAACTAGTCTAGGTAGAATGAGAAGTCTCTCTGATTCCAGTTATGTGCATATCATTAGCAGGTAGCAAACTTGAATTTTAATGTTATGATTTCTAATAATTCCTATCCTCTTTCCAGCCGCAGTGATAGCAAGAGAGATTACTGCTGAGACTATGCAGAATCAGTCCACTGTCATTGGATAAACTGTGAATTAGCAGCTCTGGGATTAGCTGCTGTGTATGGATCAAAAAAAAACCAAACAAACCTTGGAGGTCTCTAGGCTGCATCCCGTTATTAAAATGATTTAGGAGCCAGGAAGACACCGAAAGTCAAGGAAATATGCATTTGTTGACACACACACAAAAAAAAAAAAGAAAAAGCACAAAGGCAACACATATCCCTAGCAAACTTTGCTTTTGAGGTCTATGAGGAAAAACGTTTTACGTCAGCATTTGGCGCTCTCCTTTGCACCACTGGCTTTTACACCTTTGGTGTTTGGGTAGTAATGCAAATATATTACTTTCTGTCGTTACCGGTGAGATGCTCCTGGTACTGCCACTTCAAAGGCATTTGAGGATTGTATGATAACTTCGGAAACTGAATTTATGGCATCTTGATCATATATAGAGAAGCCAGTATTTTGTAGAACAAAATTCCCCTGCTAACAAAATATTTGTTTGGTTGGTTTTTTTATGGAGCAGCACAGTTTTGAAAATCGTTTTTTTCTACTGGCAGCTGCAGGTTTTGTGTTTCTCTCTTACTCCAGATAAAATGTGCAACACTAATAGTAACAGGTTTTCCTTTGTCATCAGACTTCCATGATTAAAAGCAAAACAGGCTTTTATTCCTCAGGGATATCACTGTTTCTGAAGATCAGGTTGAGAGAAAAGGGGTGGAAATACCCCTTGCAACAAAAGCATTAAGGAGTTCAATTTATTAAGTTAATCAAAATACTGCTAAAGGAAACCTGATCACAGTCTATCCCCACGGGGAGAAGTTAGGTGATTATAAAGGGTTTCTTATTCTGAGAGATAATGAAATAACAATTTCTGATAGCTGGAAGTTGTCTAGGAAAAAAATCCCATCTCATGCTAGAAATCAGGTGCAAACTCTTACAAGCGAGTATTTGGAGAAATTACTACAGTTGTGGTTTATCCATCACTTGAAAGATGCATCAAAACCCCATGCCTAGACTGTAGTCAATTTGTTTCATATTTGGCAAACAACTTCATGTAATCACCAGAGCAGAAGGACCCAAGAGATCCACGTGCTGTTGCTGTCTCTGTCACTAACCTGCTAAGTGACCTTCTGCCTTCACTCCTCTGCCTCAGTTTCTCCATTTTAAATTGACAGGAGAGGTACTCACCTCCGTTTGTAGGAGCGTTGTGTTCTGTTGATGTAAAGCACTACGTGCAAGACTGTTGTTGTTATCATATCTAGGATCATTGACTTGTGTGCTTGCTTTCAAGCTGTGTTTTTGACAGTTTAATGGTGAGGTTCTGCTACCACATTTCCTCCTGGACTTATCAGGGATGCCTCATTAACATGAGCCTTGAACTCTCACCGCTGCTGAGTTTCACTACGTCCATTGCCACCATGACCCACTTTCCTTTCTTAGATAAAAGCTGCCCACAAAGCATCACCGTTTTCATTCTCCTCTCCACTCCCACATATTCTCCTTCCAAAACACTTTATTCCTCTCGATAAATTCTTGTGTGTGATTGTTGCCATAAGTTACTGATCTGCTTAAAAAAATCTAAAAAGCCTTCGATTGAAATTTCAGAAGAATGAAAGTCGTAATGAGAAAAAAGAAACCATAAAGCAAAAGTTAATGGATGCAGACACACAACCACAGGTCTCTCTGCAGGTTCTGGAACATTAACTAATGCAGAGATAAAGAGGCATGCTGTCGCTGTTTTCTTTTTTAAAGCTGCTGTTCGACTTAGTTTCACTTGGGAACCAGCCATGAACGGAAACCCAGACTGCCAGTCACTGAGAGGCAGGCGGCGGTTTTGAAATCCAGGAGCTCGATGTGGCTGAAGAACTTGCTTGAACTTTAGTGCCTGTCTCCTTTCCAAGCACGATCATCTTTCAAACGCCGTGGCGAGAGGAGAGGGGAATGGAAGTGCAGTCCCCACCTTCTCCTCCCCTTTCAGCGGGGCACAGAGAGCGCTTATATGGCCCGACACAAAATGGTATTACCGATCTCAGCAAACTGCTTTGTCTACACAGAGATACTAGCTTGAGTCCCAGAAGCAGCATCATTATGGTACTTTGCCTGGGATAATTATCTTCTTAACATGGGTAATTAGGCTGGTTGCCACACTATGCTGACTCAGCTATGCCATGCTTGCCTGTGGATCACGCTCGGCTCAGAGCTAACGCGAGCATCCGTGCTGCGCGGATACATGGCAGGGTAAAGCCCAGCTCCGCGGAGGCTTTTGAGGGCTTGTATCGGAGCAGGCTGCTGAACTGGGTCAGCATTAGGAAATTCCACCTGGAGGACTCTTGCCGTGGAGGCAGCTTGTACAAGGATGTCGTCCTGTTGAGGTTGTCCCCAAGATCAGGATAATCTGGACTGACCTTATGGGTACTGAATTATTTTTCATGTTTATAACAATAATTGCAGGTGGTCAGCTTTGTGGCTAAGGCGGCGGACTCTGAACATCTGGGTCCATTTCTGATGCCTACCACGGATTTTGTAGCCTTGATAAATGTACCAGAATCTCTTCATCTCAGTCTCTCTTTCACTGATTCTGGAGAGAAATAGCTCTTCTCTTCCTTAGCTGCCTGCCTTGTTTGTTGTTTTTTTTTTTTTAATACACTGTTGGAGACTGGGATTTTCCTGGTATCAGTTCATTGTATTTTTCTGAGAATGGTCCAGAGTCTGCAAAACTTTGCAGTTAGGGTTTTACTTGGCTTCGTGTCAAAAACCATACACTGATTTTACATGAAAAGATTCTAGTTAGGCAGGAGGTGATAAAGCAAATTGGAGTTTGGCAAGGATTCTGGGGCTGTTAAATGCCATCAGATCTCTTAATGATCGCAAGTGCTCAGACGGCTAGTTTTGCACCCCATCCAAAACGAAATGGCAGTAGGGGTTGTCTGTGCAGATTGGAGGACATCTGGTACAGACTATTGGGATGTATTTTCTCAAGAGTCAATGAAAATCTTACTGCTACCTAAATGCACAAACACACACATTTCAGTCCCAACCCTTCTGTACATGCGGATGTCTCTAACTCTTTCTAAAGTAGCTCCTTCAAGCTTTGCAGTTCACAGCCCGTATCCAGTTAACTATTAAGCTGTGCTGGGGAGACAGCCGAGTAGCTGGTACTTCTGTATCTATTAACCTTTTTCCTTTCAAGGCTGAAAGTCCCCTTTCCTTACTGGTTTAGAACTTGCTCACGGTAAGAAATGCTTGTGCTCTGCAGAGGTGACCCAGTTCTACAGCTGCCGTTAATAAGAACTCAGAGTTACCAGCTTTTGGCTGCACATGTTGGACGATGACAAGGAATTTATCGCAGCTAGAGGAAGTAGGCAGCTGGCACAATCAGCTGGTAAGGGAACATTTTCTGAGTGGTTCATTTAGATTTCACCTCTACACCCCACACTCAGGTTGGATTCTCAGCTGGTCTAAGTGAATTCAGGTTTGTTCATCTAAGGGACCATTCAGGTTTGGTAAGCATCCAGCCCCCCATTACCATCTCTCCACTGAAATGCGATCAGCATTCCAGCTAGATTCTTGTATCTGTTTCATCCTGATGTTTTTCCCTGCCTTACAGTAGGAAGAGCTCTGTTGGACTTCACAAAGTATCACCAAAGGGAAAGAATAGCACAGTGAAATGAATCAGGACTCTCGATCCACTGGGATTGAGCAAGTGCAGCTTGCTCATGAGCTCAGCTCACATCTCATGAACTAGCAGCTAAAGAAAACTGCCCTTCCTACTTGCAGTGTCTATCCACAAATAGCTGATCTCATGTGAGATTTTAAAGTGGCACCCTTTAATAAACCTGCTATTAGAAAGTCACCTCTTTGATAGCTCAATTAGTCAATGGGTTTATTTGTGTGGCGCACGCAGGAAAGTCTGAATTTAAGTTGACCTGGTTTAGCTCGACCAAAGTTAAATTATATTGAACCTCTGTGTTGATGCCCTAATTCATAATTAAGTAGTCTTAATTTGCTTCTGTAGTTGTTTTGACTTTCAAATGTTTTCTTACTGGTTGTAATTGCAATAATTCGTGAGCTTGCACAGAGATGCACACCCCTACCCTTTAGCCTCAAAGTTCAGCTCCATCGGAGGCGAGGACCTGGAGCGAACGCAGGGGCAGCCTGAACCGAGATCTACAGACTGCAGGTAACTGCACGTACGAAAAGAGACTCGGTTTGGTCTTTGGGTTTGCTTGGCTGCAGTCAGTGCTACAATAAAGCAGGATCTTATTTTTATGGAGCAAATTCCCAGACTCTATGGAGAGTTTAAGCAAGCTTTTCCCCCTCTTCTGCCTGCCTAAATCTTGCGAATAGGAGGAAACTGGGGGGATGGGGGGGCTCCCCCTTCATACCATTTCTGCCATTGATGCTGGAGTAATATTAACCACAAACTGCCAACTTGATTCTCCCCCGCTTTCACAAGGTTGTGCACTGGTTTTGCACAAGTACATAAAACCTCTACCTGAGGTGAAAAGCAAGGAGAAATCAGATGCATAGCACACCTCTGAAAGCTTGCTGTTCCTTAATCCTCTAACCTAATTTGCTGCTACTTTTAATATAACCTCTGCATTGGCAGCCATGTGAGAGAGACTGCGTACCAAAGGAAAAAAATCTCAGTTGTGAGTGTAAGGCTTTTCTAGATTTTCTGCTTTTGAAAACTCAATAGAAAAGCAAAGGGCTAAGAAGATTTCTTTATTGTAGGAGAGACTTTCCAACAGAATGATAAATAGGTCTCACTTCTCCCATTCTCTGCTACAAATCAGAAACAACTCCCCCAGAGCTAATGATGTACTAGCAGTATACCAGTATGAAAGGGGGATTTTGGCACTGGTTTTTAATTCATGCAAATGTTTTAGACCTCTGGCAGGTTTTAACCCTCTCAGTTCAACTGTGTTTGAGGTATGTCGTGGCACATTTGTGTGTGAAACCTGTACGCCTGAGAACTTTCTGGGATCACAGACCTCCCTTTTAAATACTAAGGACAAAATCTTGAACTGGTGTTAAACGGTGTCAGTCCTTTGATTTGGATGGGTGCTGATTTACACCAGTCTCGTCTCCGAGCTGGCAGTGAGAAATTATGGGCTCCGTTTCTCATTTTCTGAAATAGCACCTTTATATTCCTTTGGCAAAATAGAGAGGTCTTTGCCTCTCATTTGTCTCCAGTTTGAGACAGCTGTAAAGTAACTTTGTAGAAATGAGATTCGGAAAGAGCCAGACACTTGCTTCCTCCTAATATAAAGTACCGACTTCCGCTTATTAATTTCATATTTGATTGTGGGGAGTACCTGCCGATGCCATTTCCTGCCCAATTGTGTTAAATTGATTAATGACTAAATATTTGTTTAGATTGTGCCCCCCAAAGTCCAAACCTGGGAACACCCATGGGTGTTACCAAAGTCTCTGAAATCTGGGTTCCTCTTTATAGCCATCCCTCCTCAAACAGCTCCCTTCCCAGGTCTCATCCTAAAGAGAGGCGAGAGAGAAGATTCAGTCTGTTGTTGACATTGGTCGGTGGCATCTGATTTAAAAGAAAGAACAAGAAACTAGTGGGGTTTTATGATGCCAGAAGCCACTATGGGCTGTTTGATTTCCTTACTTAATAGATTAGCCATAGGATACGTGGCGGTTTCTACCCCCTTTGAAAGGCACCCAGTGTTAATGTTTTGTAACCATCATCCTGTAACTCCAGATGTTCTTTATTCTGACTCATTTTTCTGAAATTAGTTGAGCTCTTGTTTTTCATGATACCTGAATATGATGTTGAAAGGAACTATTTTTGTCCTAATACTTTATTAAGGGGATGTATAGGAATTTTCATTCTGTTTTCTCTAGGGTTTATTTCATCATACTTTTCCTCTGTTACTAGGTATTTTCCTCCTTTCTAAGATAAACAGTAGTGATCTTTCAATATCTGTAGCATTGGCATTAAAAAGAAAAGACTTTAAATCATCCTATAAAGCGTAATAGAAAATGTTGGCTGTGCTATATAATTCTGCTGGAGAGCTTCTAAAACCCTATGGAAAGGTTATCATTTTCTATAACAAATACAGACTTCTAATGCACTTCCTACAAAATCCTATTGGGCTTCATTCCTATTAAATTCTATAGGACTGAAGATGCCCCTAAGGATTATTCTGATAACAGCAAGAGACCATTTTGTTGGGTAATGTATCTTTAGCTGGGCTGTTTTCAAGCTTGCTTTTTTGCAATTATCTGGTAAAACTTTATCACCCGTCTTTAATTTCTCAGCTGTCTTTCCCATTCTGAAAAATGCTGATGAGATCTCTCTTTCTGAATTTCAGATTATAAGGCTGTCAGAAGTGTAAATATTTCATAGGTGATGATTTGGCTTTCCAATAAATTAGCACTTCTTGAAGTCCCCTAGAACCTTTTGGGCCAGGTTGATAAAATGTTGTCAGTTATTGTACCAGCACGTTGCTTCTGCATTCGCTGCTCTGCCTTTCTGCTGCAGAAACATGCGTGGCATCTAACGGCAATTTGCTCGATTTTGTGTCTCTGAGCGGCGGCCTGAAGGATCCCTTTCATGAGGGGTTTTCGTAGGCGGTGAAGGAAATGCTGTGTGTTGACACTTGCTATTTCTCCCTGCTGCTTTTCTGCTGCCGTGCAAGTGCAGGTTAGTCCCTTCTCTTTTGGTAGGAAAGGGCTTGGTGTACCCTTCTTCTCCAGCCCCAAAGTGCCCCAAGCTGTGAAAACAGGGGCAAGATCCATTTCAGCTATTTCAGATCTATCCTAAATGCCCTGACTCGTTCCTTTAGCAGTATCACCTTCTTCCCCCATAAAGGGCGGTAAGGTCCTTTGCCCGAATCCACTGAGTTTCACCTGAATTAGATGCCTGAAGCATCCATGAGGTGAAACCCTTCTCCAGCGATCACAGCTCGGAGGGAGTGGCAGTTCTGCCTAGGCTCACGCTGCACGACATCTTTTCAAATGAACCGAACATCAGGACATAATGGGCCTCGCTGGCAGTCCTCTGTGTGCCATATGTTGAGTGCAGCTGGTACGTGGCACCATCGCTGAAGCAGGTAATTTACTGCAGGAAGAAGAAACAGGCTGCGTGTGCCAATTTATCAAGGTTAAAAACAGCGGCAATGAAGACACCATGGAAAAGGATGGTGTAGAAAGATCTGGACAATTTCTTCTGAGAGGGAATAACTCTGTAGCCATTCCCTCCGTCATTCTGTGGGGCCCTGATTTATTCCCCCAAGGAAGAAGGTGAGGGCTGCACTAGACAAGCCAAGAGGATTCCAGTACATTTACTGGAGACGGGAACTCCTTCTGATGCTCCATCATCGCCAGGTTTTTTTCACAGGGACCCGTGCATGAAAGAGATGAGATATATCTATATGTGTGAACTTGAAAGGGAGAAGGCAGATTTGGATCATAGTCTTACCTTGGGAAACAAAAGTGTGATGCACCGATAAGATGCAGCACTGCAAGGCTGGGAAGACTTCTGTTCCTTCTGTTCTTCGTGATGTTAACGTTTCCTTTATTTACTCCGTTGATTTAGGTTGTAGGTTAATTCAAGTGGAGACTGTCTCTTACTGTGTGGGTGTGCTTGGCCTAGGGGTGGGTGGCCTTTCCTGCAATGTATATGCTCCATTGAAAAGCAGATTTATTACAATTGCATGAAAAACATCCAGTTTCGTGAGGGTGCTCTTTATTCTCTTTCTGATTTCCACAGCAGTGAATCCTGCTTTGTATCCTCATGTTGCCTTGTTGACGTAGAAAATCAGCAGTTGACCTGGATGTAAAATGTAAGAAACAGCAATATATTCCCTGAATGATCATGTCTAGTGGCTTCCAAAAGGTGTCTAGCACATGCTTACCTTTTATTCCCTGGGTAGGCTGAAATATGTCTGAACACCTCACATTGTTATTAAGGCACCAGCAATAACGTTGAGCAACATGACATAATTAGAATAAATCTGAGTGGAGTGTGTTAGGAGAGAAGAATCATCATTTCTCAGAAACATCATTAAAAAAATCTTATTTCATGCAATATTCTCATCCAAAGTACCATGCTAGCTCATTTTGGCACGTTGGAAATGAATCATTGGCCCTGATTGTCTAGTCTAGGAATTCCCATATATCAACATCCTTCTAAGAAATTGCAAGAAATACAAGAAAGCAAAATTAACTTTCAGACACCCTTATTCAATCCTCTGTACCTAACTTAGATGAGATTAGGGATTTTTGTTTCCCTGGCCAGACCCTAGGATTTTTTCCTATTATTAAAGATAACCAAACAACAGCCTAACACAGTATATGTCAGGATCTTTCATAAAGCCTGATTTTATCTTGCAAGATAATCTTACTTCTTCATTAGGAGCTATATGGCTATTTTGGGCTGATGCCCAAAGGATGAACATTCACCACTGAAAAGAACAAACCTGCATGGTCTGAAACAGAAAAATTGTTAGTGGCTTATCTACATTGGTGGCAACAAAGTTGTTTTTTTTTCAGACTCTCTTTCATCATCCCCCCCCCCCCCCCTTTAAGTCTAAAGCCCAGAGTCCATGAGCTAATATCCTGAATTGATGTAAAATTGATTCCATAACCTTTAGGAAAAAGAAAAAAAAAGACTTTCACAAAGATAAGAGGAAGCAACTTAACAAAAACAGATAGGCAATACCATGCCTTCCCTCCCCAAATATAGCTACTGGATTCCGTGGGTTCAATTTAATATGATTAACTTAATCTAGGAGAATGTGCATCTTTTGACAACCAAGATGCAAGGCCCCGTAGTGGCTCTTCTAATCTAAAAACAAAGATGGAGCTCAAAGTTCAGGCTTCCGGCAGAGATTAGCTAGCAGAAGCATCAGGACAGAGCCCACAGCAAGTTATTTAATTCCCCTGCACACTCATCACCTTTATCCAAATGGTTCGAGCTTACTTCTAAAACAGCCATTTTGTTCCTTCCTTCAAGACAGTTTGGGTTCTTTTATTCCCCTTTTCTCCCCCACTAACTAAATCATATTGGACATTTCACGCTGAACACACTGATAGTCTCTAAAATATCAAATGCTTTATCCCTGGGAGCCCCCTAGGAGTTGCTTTTTTTAATGGATTAACTATGACAGGGACTGCACTCCCACAGTTTTTAAAATATACAATAAGTATATTACATACTTTTAAAGCTATAAATAAGATTTATACACAACCCATGGGGATTTTCCATTAAAACTTCATAAATCACATTGTACATTATCCTTTTTAATCCTCAGCCTTGCAGTGTTAGTCACCAGAAAATATATTTAACCCTGTATAAAAATCATGATAAGCACGTATAAAGAATGTTAATGAGAGTTTTTATGTGCTCTGTATTTTCTTACCCTAATGCATTTTTTTTTCCTGGCAATTATTTGTAATAGTAGCAGTTATCTCTTGGCCCCGCTTTATTAACTGAAAACCCAGGTGCTCTGCCTAGAACAGGTCCAGTACAGACCAGCAGAATAAGCTTTCCCTGCGTCATCCTCTCTTTAGCTAGAGGGGTCCCTATTGTTTGGTGCCAGGAGAAGGTGCCTTTCAGATTCCACATCTCATTCACTCTCACCCTACTGATTAAGCTCTTCCTTTCTAGTGAATGGCATCAGAAGAGGAGCGCTGATCTAACTCTATCATATAGAACTGCCTTCAGCTATTTGGCCTGCTTAATATGTCACGGGATTCGGAATAGCGGAGACTGCCGTTGTCTCTGCCCCCTCGGCGCTGGTGTTCCATAAGGGCTATTTAATTTATTTTTATGCCGCCTTAGTATTTTGGGAACGGAACAAAAATGAGGCTCTGTGTGGTAGGATCTTGGCACTTGAACCACTGAAGTGAGAAGCTCTGTTATCTCCATGTGCTCCTCTTCTTGGTTCCAGAGAAAGGAAGGTGTTCGAGCGTATGGAAGGGTGCTCCTAGCCCTAAAGCTTTCATTACGTTGCAGATTCTCCAGAGTTGCGTTGCCGATACCAAGAAAGCGTGTCTGTGTAAGAATCAAATCATACTTGGGATTTACAGTTTATATAGGTGATTGTCAGCTTAAAGCTTTGAAGGGCTTAGTTAGATGAGGATTTATTAAGATGCGCTGTTAGTACATGGGGGGGTTAACTCACATACGTGGTTTTTCCTCTGTTGACTAGAAGCTGAATGAGATGTATTTATTCCCATCATAGATACGCATAATTTTAAAATCACAGCAATTTCGCTAAGATAAAACTGGAATTGCCTGTGCCCTGGTGTCAGTATCCTCAGACAAACTGAAAGCACTGGATCCTAATGAGGTGCTCCAAGAGGTCTGTTGGTATCTCTGTGATCATGGAGACACCCAGTGAACCTGGTTTTTTTCTTTTCAACAGCTGAGCAGATGCGTCTTGCCGTTACTGACCTAAAACGGTCAGAACAGAACGATCAGGCTTCTGCTCTGGACTGTGGATACCCTGTGGAGGGAACTGCTTGTCTTTATTTAAAAGGTCTTCACAGCTTGGTCCTGCTTGCGCTGTCACCTCTTATGCTCTGCCCAGTCATTCACCCACGCCCTTCCCAGCCCACGTGCCGGCCTTTCTCAGCAGCCCAATTTCTCCATAAATGCTTTTGTCCTCTCTGCTGCACAGACCCCTTGCAGCGATCCAAAAACCCACGCCACCGTCTTCCTTCTGCTCTCTCCTGGCAGCTCGGTGACGGTGCCTGGTTCAGCGTTCTCACGTCTGCAACCCCCGGGTGGGTGAGGAAGACTTTGGCCCCACGGCGGTGAGCGTAGCTTGCGTAGGGCTGCCCGAGCTGGCTTTGAACCACCCAACCGGGATATCGGTGGCACCCGTGCGCAGCGGCAGACCTCATACGAGAGACGAGGTCGTTATCCGAGCTCTTAGCTCCTCGTTGCCTGCCACGCTGGCTTTGAACAAGTCTGGGTGAGGTGCCGGTACGCTCTAGATGCAGCATAGCTGTGCTTGCTCAGCCAGAGGACGAGTAGCGAAATTAGAGCCCTTGGGGTTTCGCTGCTTGGCATCGGTGTGGTGTTGCAATCCCTGACTCTCCCCACAAAACCCTAAAGCTTGGCCAGAATTGTGACATCTTTTTCTTCACACAGTCTATGGCTATTTTCCATGATGACAGGGGCAACAATTCATCTACAGGTGGAACTGGGGGCCTTCGGGGCCTTTTTTTGGGTTGACCTTTTCATGCGTCAGTAAAGGGGATGAAGCTGTAGTGAGAATCTAAGTGCAAGTGATGACAGAGCAGCTGGCTGGCTCTGTCTGCTTGAAACACTGAAAATAATTGTTGTTGCCTCGTTCTTCTCACCCCAACTATCTGTTGATTGGTTTTAGCCATTATCTCCTCCTTTCATGCATTTAGGCTGTAAGCTCTTTAAAACCAGGACCATCTCTTCCCACTTGGAAGAGTGGAGGGGAAGGATGCGTGCAAAGTAGACACGATAACGCAGTCGTAGTCTTCCAGTGAAACCTGATCACCTGCGATGTGATGTACGAGCAAATGTGTTGCTTCAGTGTGTTTAATGGTGTTCAGGAGGATGCTATGCAGAAAATAATGACAATGTTCTTGAACACCAGGATGCTTTTAAAACACTGGAACATGCAGTGCAGCTGCCTCCCCACCAGGAGCCACTGGCAATCTGACTTAATTAACAGATCCCTTCACGTTTTACAGCAGGGTTGTTGTTTTGTGGAAAAGCAGCATCCTTAGTGCTAGGGAGAGTGGTGCCTCAGCACCACAGAGACAAGCAGCAATCTGGATTTTGCTTCGGAGGCTTTTAGAAACAAGCAGCTCTGATTAGCTTATTGCCGGCCCAGCCAAAATAATAATTCATCAGGCTTGGAAAGCTCTGTTGAGGAGGAAGGCAGGAGGAGCTTCTCGTTTCACAGGTGTGCTGGAGGACAGGCAGTTATTTCATAACAGAGAATGGCAGCCTAGATGCCACGGTGATGGGTGGGGTAGATCCTGCCCTGATTTAGATGGCAAGGGTGGACTTGCATGATTATCCTCAACTGAATGGCAGCTCCTGTTTTGACTGGTTCTGTCAGGAAAGCGTGCTCTATCTGATCATGTAAATGAGTTTTTTCTCACCAAATGCAAACAAGATCGAGATTATAGCAATAAAGTTCATTAAGAACTAAAGAGCAGAACCGTGCTAGTAGGGACTGTGCCAATACCTGTCCAAGACAACCCGCAGTCTAAAGATGAGATGCAGTCTAGAGATGAAAGAAGCAGCAGAGTTGTGGAGCGATGGGGTTTTTTACTTGAAAGAGAGAAACTAAGGTAAGAATAGAGCTGTTCGTGCCTGTGTTCAGATAGGGACTCTTATGTACTGCTCTACAGTGCCTGTTTAATCAATGTGACAGCAGTGTGGGAATGGGTAGCCAAAATTACAGCATGAGAAGTTCCTATGGGGGACTTGTTGAGTGTCTGGTTGCGCTCCCATCATAGGTGAGGGCTGGGATTCCAGCGCGATGGGGGAGACGGCAGAGAAAATGAAACGGTGACACTGGGAGATGTTGATCTACAGCACAGTGCCTATTAACCCAGAAGACATCTATTTTTATTGAAGGAAGAAAATGACATATCTTCCTTAGCTTTACAGAGCTGTATGTCAGTTCTTGCTCAAAGGTGAGAAGGTTGTGCAGAAGAATCACTGGCAGCTGGTAGCGTAATGGGAAGGTAGCCAGTTGATATCACACTGGGTGAACCACTTGAGAAGTACTGGCATTTGTGCAATGGCATCTGCTTATGCAGCCCATCAAAAGGTGCCAGATGCTGTCTGTGCAATAATAGCTTCTCTGGTTTGGCATTTGTGTCCTACAATTTACAGCTCTGCCTCATAAATGTTGGGAGGGGACAATCCCACGCTGCTGAGCAGAAACTCAGCTCAGCTAGGTGATCGCGGTGTGAAAGCGTCTTGTCTTGAACCCAGGTAAACGCTCTCCTCGTCTACGGAGCACCCTGAGATCTCTAGAGATTCCTGACGTTGCTTTCACGTCTTCAGGATTCTCATGACCTCAGTGCGCTGGACTGTTTAAGTTTGGGGGGGTTTATCTTTTGTTTCGTAGATCTTGCACATAGGGAAGTGGACTGATTTATTGGACAGCTTGTGTGAACTCAGCCCTTGTCATCTACATTTGCCTCCATCATCTTAAGTTTTAGTGGCAAATTTGAAGAGATTGTCTAACGCTAATTAAAGAGGGACAAACGTGGCAAGGCTGCGTAATGGTACCCAACTTGGGGTTTTGGCTGCCTTTGTGAGGGGGGAGTCACTGATTTGCCCGGTCTTCTCTTTCCCATGCTCCAAGAGTAAATGTACCTGAAAAATATAGACATGCATAAGATGAAAAAAACCCCAGATATATGTCAAAATGTTTCATTAACCAAGATCAGTATCTTTCACTCATTTTAAAGATCAGGAGGATGGGGGTACATCCATTGGGATAAAATAGAATGTTCATCATGGATGTCTTTTTTGGTTTACCCTATGAAAAAGGGCATGCCATACATAAAATGTGTGGGTATTGTCTCTGTTTAAAAAGTGTAGGGCAAAACCATTTGGGTTTGTACGCTGGCATTCCAAAGGTCAGAAAATTCAGGAGTGAGTGTAATATTTGAGTGTACTGGTTGGATATTTGTGACTTACAGTGCAAGAGTAATATTTTCCCTTTGGGATCTGATGCAGGAAACTAATATGGCTAATGAAGGACTTAGAGGGCTAATAAGCCCTAAATCAGGCTTCCCAGCCTTTTAATTATGCTGCATAATTATTGGAGATTTGCCATCAGCTTTTTAATCTGGTTGATTAATAGGTATCTTAGCCAATCCACATAGCAACCTATTTACAGTTCACTGATGATTGACTATCAGCTGAAAAATTACAGAGGCATTGGCTAAGCAGAAAAAAAATCAGTCGCTTGTTTGTATGAAGCACATTTATCACATGTGTCAAACCTCAGCAGAGGTTAAGTTTGGTTTCTTGCTTTTAAGAGGTCAGGAGGTGGTCGGTTTGTCAGCTCAAGCTCCTCAAAGAGAATCTAAGACATCCTAAGTCCCTCCAGAAGGGGCAAGGTGTTAGAGAAAGAGGCGGTAGTTGTCCTGGGCAAGGGAAATAGAGCTACTGCTACCATATACAAATGCAGCCCAAAGGCAGATGAACCCTGCTTGGGATGGGATGAGAGGAAGAGGAAGAGGGACAGGGCTGCCTCGCTACGTGACTGCGGCTGCACCGCGGAATGTATTTGGTGGTGCTGAGGGAGGGACTCCTGGTCCTTTAGCTTCTCTGTCTTCTCCCCACCTTTAAATCTCTGCCCGCTACTGACCCGTTGGAGACCCTACATTGCAGCCTTTTGCAGGACTGGGGTTTAATTGGCTTTTAGGCAGGTCATTTAGAGAGTGCGTGGGCTTGTCCATACTGCCAGGGTGGGTGAACTGGCTTTCTGTAAATGAGCCTCTGGAGAGCATCGTGCTGCTCTGGGTAGACGTCCCGAGTGTCCTCGTGGATCCCTCTGCTGCTCTTAGCCCACAGCATACGCATGACTTAAAAATGAACTGGAAATTATTTTTCACTCTTTCCAATGACCATTTTTTCCTATTTTTTTTACATAAATGTGTATGCAGTTTGGAAGAATTCAGAGCAGGTGTTGAATAAACCTGCTTTTTTATGATTCTGAGTGGTACAAGGAGGGAATGCTTTTGTTTTTATATGAGAGTTCAAATGTGTTATTAGATGCAAAGCCCATTTAAAATCCGTACCTTGCCAGCAGTAGAACTCACTACTGCTTGTGCCTGATCCCTAGCTAATAGATGCTTTGATACTGCTGCTGAACTCATTTGAGCTAGGCTGCTCCGAGTACATCTGACCCACCTTTTTTAATGGTACTGCCTGATTTCTTATTTGTATATATATTGAATTCTACTTTGAAATCGCATGTGTTTTAAATTGTTGTGTAAGCTGTTTAGGGATTGCGAGAGACTAGCACGTTGTGATCAAAGAGATTAGGATTTTAATACCTTCTCCACCTGTATCCCTCTTTGAACAAAGTGTGCCAAGGTAATTACATCTTGGAAAATATTTTTGTGCTGAATAATTCACTTGAAGTGGAGCATATTCACTGTGCAATTTTCTGAGCTCTCTGCACTGCTTGGATCTTGGTGGGGCTGGAGTAACGCGTTTGGCCTTTGCATAGGAATGTAATTCAGCCTTACTACTGCTAGGAGCAGCTACATTTCATGAGCACGTTTCAGTTTTCTCTAGTGGATTAGTTATTTCCATCTTTCTTGTTCACTCTAGGAGCTGGAAGTCTGTGACACAAGCTCTGTCATTCATTCTGTGATAAGCCTGGTAAACCACTCAGCATTATTTTTGACTACTGATCATGCAAGCTGTTCTGGAGCAAAAACTTCAGTGTGGATATGTTTTAAAACATTGCCGCTATGCATATTCACATATGCCATTTTAAAATTCCCCTCCCCGAGACATTTTTGGCAGTGAAAAGCCAACCACCGAAATGTTTGTAGGAAGCAAACATAAGATGTGGGCATGCAGGCAGGACTGAAATGTATCTAGTTAACCATGGCGATGAGAAAGTATGAACAGTTCCTTTTGCATTTTCTCCTTGGAGCTGGCCATCTCTAGGCTCTCCCACTTGCTTCCGAGCTTTTATGTCATGTTTTCAGCTATGGCTGAACACCAGAAGTGTTTACTCTCCCAGAACAAGGCATATGAACTGGTAATTCCCTATGTATGTAACATCCTGTATACACAGACTGAAACAGTTGTTGATCTTTATCAACAATAAGACCAAGGGCTTCACGCAGAACGTGGTCGCTTTAACTACTTGTTCGGCATGTTTTCAGGGGTTTTTGTTTGTATCTCATCATCTGCCATTTGTTGGGGTGCAGATCCTCCAATACCTGTGTGTTTGGTTAGTGCCATGTAGTTCAGCTCTGTGATGCTGGTAGAGCTGAGCCCTTAGTGAAGTGATCGACAGAGATTGCCCTGATCTGCAGAGCTAACTACCAAGCAAGGCTTTTTATTTCTTTTTCAAGAGTGGTTTAGATTTGTGGTCCTGGTTCCTGCCTCTATCCCTAGTTTTAATAGCTCTTTGGATAACACAGGTGAGACTTGAGACTCCCTATTCAAATGGAACCAAAATTCCAAATAAATATAATTGGCCTCCATAATGAAAATGCCTGTCAAATGTCAGCCAGAACTGATTTATTTTTTTTTTTAATGTCTATATTATAAACCTTGGATATAAGAGGTTGTAGCAGAAGTGCTGACAGGCTCTTAACTGTAGTGGCACAAGAACAACAGTATAATATAGTGTGACAGAGAAATAGATTTTTCCATGTACAGGATGTGTATGTTGGTAGAATAGGTTGGACCAAAATTACCACACAAAATTGATTAGATCATCATGTAATGAGAATCATAATTTTAGCAGTGGCTTTTTGACATGATCTTGACAACATAATTAACCTGGGAGATGTTGAGGCAATGAAAATAGAAAAGAAACCTGTGTAATTATTGGCAATAAAATATAAAAAATGTTGCAGAATAATAAAAAGCTTAATCTTTTGCCTTCCTAGCATATTATCGTAATTGCACCTTTTAGACCATTGCCCCAAATCCCATTGCTGTCCTAAATTTGAAACCTTTTTTGAAGAATCATATTCTGTATATTGCTTTGCATGTTCAGAATTGCAGGCAGGCTAATTGGTGGATTTTTACCACGCCTAGTTAAATTACACAGCTGTTTGGAGAATTAAGTAACGTGTATTATTAAGGAAAAGGTGAAATTAGGTAAGCAATGCTTAGTGAGGAGGAAATTATATTACTCATAACTGATGGTCTTAATGGAAATGTGTCCGTAAAGTTGCAGTATGACTTGAATTACCACTTTCAGCAGCTGAAATATGTAGCTTTTAATTACCCTGATTTAAGTCAGATAATGGATTCACGTATATTATATTCTTATTATTGTTATTTATCTCTGCTCAACATTGTAATTTTATAGAGTATCTTCATAAACCTGCCTTCTGACTGAATAAATACCTGTTAATGCTCTCTAAACATACTATGCATAGGGCATTTGTTGTACAGAAAGTTGAGCAAATAACTGTCCCAAATGTCTGTTTTCACCTTCCTTCCCTCCATGTGTGCATTTTCTCCTCTGGGACAGTTTTTAGCACTGAAGGGACTCAGAGGGGTGGGAGATACACCCCTTCCACTTCTCTGATAGCCCTGCAATCTCTTCGGTCATTGACACCGATACAAAGAAGGGAATTTGCAATGTCCTCCATTGGTTTTGCTCAATTCTGATGGAAAAGAATACAGAAGATAGGGATCAGTAGGACAGGATTGTTGTGTGGGCCATGCAAACTTCTGGATTTGGATTCAGAGGGGGTTGGCGTCAGGTTTTCACAGGCTTTCCCAAGGTGCCTGACTTCGTCAGCGTTTTCAGCTCTCGGATGCTGAGTAAACTGTAAGACCTCTGTTAAAGACAGCGTTGAGAGCTACCACATCTTATCCACGGATAAGCCCCATCTCTTTAGTCTATAGAAAGGATGAATCAAATTTCAATCCTGCAAATGCCTCCCTTTGTAGGGGACAGACCACATTGTGCCGTGCTGACTCATCCTTAAAATCACGGCCCTCGTACTATTTAGGACTTTAGCTGCGGATGCGAAGCTGTGCTTCCCTGTGACACCCCTGAAGTAAGGACAACGAAACCTCCTCCTTAGCTTAGCAGATCAAGGGAAAGCCTTTAACAGCGGGGAGGAGCTTGAATAATATGAGGCCGGATGGGTAAGGTAGATTCGTGGTGGATCTACTTCTGATCTGTTCCCGTATATGACACAGATTAAAGAGGATCTTCCTCTCTTTCCTATCCCACCCCAACTACCTGGTGTTCTTGGTGGCCTTTGGGGAAGGAGGGAGGAAAATCTAATGCAGTTCTGCCTGTGATTTGATAAGAGTATAATTCTTAAGCTGTAAGAACAACCAGCTGTCAGCAGACCTCACTGTACATGAAGTTGTAATGCAAACTTAATCAGCTTGAAAAGTGCTGCTAGCACAATATATGCCACCTCTTCAGCCTATAAATAATTGCGAATGACTAGGCTAGCTATTTTTTAATCACGAGCACAGGGTGAAGTTAACCCCTGCATATTGAAGCCAGCATAAGGGTGAACTGCAAAATAGGGTTTCCTAGGTTGTTTTTGCTCTGGTCCTTTGCACAACGTCAAGATGCTCTAAATACCCTTTTCACACCTCTCTCTGCCTTTTGTCTGGTGATCTCAAAGCACCGCGCGGTAGGAATCAATTAAGCCTTAGAACATCCCCAGGAGGTGGACAAGGGACATCAGTTCAGGTGCTGCTGAGTGGGAAAATCACAACTGCCCAGAACAAGTCTGTAGGCAGCGGTTCGAAGGGATGCTATCCCTGTCTGGGGACCAGGGATGCTGCCTCAGGAGCGGTTTTGCTAACAAACCACTCCATGCGTTTGGTCTCGGTTGCGGCAATCGGGCAGGAGGACGCAGGGGCAAGTATGAACGGAGGTGTGAGTATGTGGATTTGTGGTGTTGAATTTGTGGAGGTCATGATGCGAAGCAGGGATAAGCCCCTGGCTCTGTATCGGGGCAATGCCAGCCGATGTCCCCTGTCCAGTAGCATCAGGAGTGTAATACACTTCAAGCTGAAAATAGGTAAGTGGGTGGGGAAACCTGTGATTAGTGGTAATGACTGACTAAAATAGTGTGTATGTCTACTTTATGCGTTTTTTAACCATCTCATTGCTTCCCACTCTCTACTACCTGCAAAAGGTGGCGGTTTAGATTGAGAACATGCGGTGGAAAAGGCTGCCGTATGGCCAGACTTTTTTAGAGCCTCTCACACAATAGGACCCGACTTCTTACTACCGTTGGGCTTATTTAATAAAAATGAGTGGGTGATGAGGCATTGTGTGATGCCATGAGCAGATGATATGCTTTGTATATGAAAGATCAGGAATTGTTGGCTCCTAAAGAAATGAAATTGGGAAAAGAAAATGAAGCTGTTGTGAAAGGGGCTCCTCTGTATGTCCTTCCATCTTCCTGGGAAGGATCTGGCCTTCCTCCTTTTCTTCCAGTGTTCATGCTATGAGTCCAGAAGGAAAAGCAGGTCTTTTCCTTTCAATTTTAAGGAAAGCAACGCCCCCGTGGTTCCATTAAATCTCCAGTCTCGTTCTAGCCCAGCGGGGAGAGGTAAGCTTGGTGAGGAGAGAGGACAAGAGAAGCAATCCCACAACCTCACCAAAGAGATGGGATGAAGATCCAATTACTTGTTTTGCAAGTTTTGCCTGGTTTTGCAATCATTCAACTCCAGTCTCTCGTGCTGGGATCCAGCCTCTCTGCCTTTGACAGCAGCAGCAGGACAAAGAGGCACCTGGGGAGCTGGAAATAGAGCTTAAAGCTGAATATTATATGTGTTAGCAGGAATGATAAGGTGAGGGGGTGGAAGGAAGGCATCACAGAGCCTCTCATTATATGTTGACATGGTACCTGATCTTACCATCAAAAATGTGGTTAGGGAGAGAAGGTTTTAACATAAATATGTGAGATATATACACATATATGCATTTACACATGTGTATGAATATGTGCCTATCTTTGGGTGGGTGAGCTGCATATATCGTTATTAGGGGGAGTGATCTATAAATATGTTTTGTAGTCTATCTGCATACATTTTGCAATCCGTAAATCAGATTTTCAGTGATGTGCAATACAGCTGAATATTTGAGATAAATGCAACTTTCAAGCAATGATTTCTAAATCAAAACGAAGCATTTAAAATTCAGTGGCAGCTTTTATAAATCAGTGACCCAAGATGTAAAACCCCAAGCACTGGGATGTGTGTATTTTTAATTTCACCTTGTAAATCACAGTGGTAGGAAGCGAGAGAGAGGGAGAAAGATTGCGTTTCTTAAACGTTTATTTGTGGAGGTGCCCTGTGCAGAGAAACACAAGGAGAAAAGGCCGCATCGTTCCTTCAGCTAAGCTTGGATTTAACTAGAAAAACTTTGCAACAAAGCTGTGATCCCTAAGCCTGCTGAACTTGTTTTATTTTTACTTTTTCTGTTCTGTTTCCAGCTTGCAAATACGGTTTGGTAGTGGTTCAACAAACCAGTGTTTTTGTGTTTGAAGAGGGAAGCGTTCACGAGATCCTAGGTCTGCTTTAGTTCAATGCAGCCACCTGCGGAGTCAAATGCAGCCTCAGCTCTGGACTTCTCCAATTAAGGCAGTGAAGACACAGCTTTCCCTGGAGCGTAGGAGCTCATGGGGCACGGGGAGCTGTTTTGTGAAAAAAGCAATCATTCATCCTTGTGTTTGGGCTTAGCACAATGTTTTAGACGTATGCCTAGAGTGCCCGTGTGCCACAGGAGGTCTTAAGACCAAAAAATGTGGAGTTTCTCTCTTATCCCAAAGAAAATGGCCCAGCTGGCATCATGCGTTGGTTTTTCTGTGGCAAAACTTCATTGATTCCGCCAGTGTAAGTGGAAGCAGGATTAGGTACTTTTCAAACACACTCCAGCTTCTGCAAACAGTATTACAAATTAATGTTTAGCAGTTTAAACAGATGAGATGCACAAACGAAAGACAAATCAGTGTCACTATTAGTTAATTGCGCAAATAGATGCCATGATCAGTGTTGGAAAAACTGGGCCAAAATTCTTCTTGTGTAACCAATATTTAGTCATAGAATATGGAAACGCAAGCTTAAACTGAATCATAGCAAGGCTCTGTTATAAAATAGTTACTATATATTTCTGAATAGCAGTCTAACTAGATGTATACTGAGATTGGCAGCTGCCTTCCTTGCATATGCTGGGGAAAATTCAAAGGTTTGGAGGTTCATTTCAGATATTCAAGTTTGTCCTTGGCTTATTTGAAGTGTGAGAATTTTTGAGGTGTATAAAACTGAGCTGTAAATTTAACAGAAGACAGATTTTGTCAGAAGATGCTGCAGTTTCCACCTCTTCCCTCATTTGGAACTAATTGGTGCAAAGAAATGACCAAAGATGAAAAGCAGAAACTTTATACAAACACAAAGATAACATTAGAAGTCCATTTCAGTTTTGGTTTGCCTTCTGAGCCTGGGAATGGATTCATTTAGCTTGGCCTCAATACTGAGCAACTCCACAGCATGTCACACTAGGGGAGCTAATAATTCCTTTTTGTCCTAAATTCTATTAGTTTAGCATGAGCCAGAGTCCAGCTGACTTTGGGCAGGGGCTTTTGTCTTGAAATATGTTAGGCTCAATTATCCTTGAATAAGAATAACAGAGATGGGACATTACCAGCCTGTTACCTCGCATTGGCCTCTAACTTTGTGTGATGTCTTTATTTTAGCATGTCTGTCTCCACAGAGAAGTAGCCGGCGGACTTTCTTGGTTCAGGTTGCCTCCTGGAAATACGCAGATTTCCAGAACATTAGCAAAACTGTGAAAGCGAACACTCTTTTATGCATGGGGGTCTTTAGAAGAGCTTCAGAGTGTCTGCTTATTAGGTGGGGTATCTGAGAAGATAGGGCAATGCAGTCCTTGAGAGCCCTGTTGCTGGTGGCTAGGAGAGCGTACGTTTTGCTTCGTGTGCGGTTTCTCGTACCGCTGTCCCGACGTGCCACGCTAAGCCAGGGCTGGATGGACCCTTTGGACCCTTTGACCCGATGTAGCCATTGTAATGGCTCACTAAAGCACTAAACTTAAAGTAACTGGGGCTGCCCTGAAGGAGGGTAGTAATGTTACCACTTGAACGTTGTCTATCCTAATTTTGAGCAAATCCACCCTGTGATGCGGGATATCCAGATGGTGTCTTTTACACCTCCTCTTCACCAGCTTGGGTGTATCTTAGCACATTCTCCCTTGTCGTCCTCTCTGGCTTTGACAAGGCTCAAACCCTGTTTTCTCTGTGTTTAGGTCTTGCCAGTGAAGATGGGTGAGATGTGCTTTGAAAGGCCAGAAGATGGCAATTAGTGCCATTTCAAATTAATGACCATGGTGTTTAAGTGGCACAAAGGAGGCAACAGGAGAGGGGAAAATACCTGCTTCATAAATAATCAGGTTGGGTTTTAACCATCTCTGGTTAAAATACTTTTTTTTCAATGTTGTCAAGAGGCAGATAAAGGTCAAGGTGGAACACGAAGGGACTTACTTATTGTGTTTCTGGTAGTTGGTAGTAGTCCGTATGTATTAGCGGCTACTAAAGGATACTGGAAAACTGGGAAATGAAATTTCTTGCTGGTTACGGGTCCTGGCATTACTGTGAAGAGCACTGAAGTTTAGGTTATGAAATCCTCACGGTTGTGTTTCCCGGTTTGTTCGCCATTAGCAATGAGCTCTGTTACTACTATTAGAGCTGTGATATCCTGGGAACAAGCATTGACCAAACCCTGTGTTGGAGGCAGTACTGATGAACTGGTGATGGGTAACTACTTATACCTCTTGCACTAGTGAGAATATAGCGGCTAGAAAGATTGTGTGCTTGCTTTCGAGTCATGAGAGGGTATCTGCAGAAGAAATGGAGATTCAGTTTCTGTTTCCTAAGTTTTCTCAAGTTCTTTCTTTTACCCAAGACCATTTTGTCATCTTAAATATTCCTGCTGAGAGCCTTCTAGCTTCCCTTGTTTCAGGGTAGATTCATATGAGGCTGAATTAGAGAAGGAAGAACGAGAAACCCCGATCAACTCAAGCTCCTGAAGAGGAAGATATTCAACAAATATCAATCTCTCTGCCCAAGCTTCTGTAACAAGGAGAGCTGCTAGCTGGCTCTGAAGAGCACAAAATAGTGCATTTTGTAATACATATGCTAGAGGAGGAGGCGTATATAAGAAGTTTGTGCAGCTAACTGGTGTTTGTGAGGCCAGAGGAGTGTCCTGCAGGCAGATACCCGAACGGGGTAGATTAAATTGACAGAAGTCAGAGCCAGAGATTTTCAGTTCCCTTACTGCATTCACATTGGTGCCGGCTGACACAGACCTGAGGAAAACAAAATGCAAGCAATTCCAGAAGGCAGGGATCCTGTGTGTCCCAGGTCCCCGTGGCTCTGCGGGTGTTACACGGCTGGCTGGCTCCGCAGGCTGCTGTCTGCAGCACCAAGGCGCTTCCGCAGGATGCGCGGGCTGCTCCGCCGTGCCTGCGGATGCTCAAATAAATCTGGAAGGTGCTGCCTGGCTGGTCATTTCTCATGGGCTGTTTCTTGCCTCCGCGTACGGCCTTTGGCCCCTGCTGAGTTCCTGCAGGTGCAGATACGGCCAGTTGTTACTAAAATCTAGTAGGAATGTGTCAACCCTGTTACCCGAAGCTGAAAAGCATCCAACAGCATTATCGGTTCTGAATACTCACGTATCTGGAATCGGGTGTGCTGAAACAGAAGGGAGCCGGGGGAGAGAAATGTTGATTTTGTCCTGGTTTTTGAGACTTGAAGGTAAACTTAAATTATGTTTTCAGCCTTTTCTCTGAAGACTTGGATGTTATCATTTATCTAAAAAGAAAAAGGAGGGGTGGGATCCTCAAGAATGCTTTCTTAGGCACCAAAGCATGGCCGTATTGAATCGGCAAGGCAGCTACTGCATTTTAGTAGATCTCGGGAGGCAATCAAGAATAGCATGATGGCCTTTGCCCCCAGATAGTTCAGTACCTCTTCAGAATGTCTGCAACCAGGGCTGAAATTGTACAGCAACTGAGAAAGTTTCTCTCAGGGGTCCATTTCTGATCCGTTTCCTTGTCCTTTGTCCTTTTCTAAAACTGCGCCATTGAAGTTGCCTCTCTCCAACAAAGAAACGTCATGTTAAGAAGAAAGATTTGCAAAAAGCAGTTAAACTGAGGGTCAACTGTGAGGGTCAGGCGCCCTTCCAGCAGGTCGGAGGGAGAGCCCTGCCGTGAGCGCAGCTCCGCGAGCTTACAGCAGCGAACGCAGCGCTTTGTGCAACCGAAGCAGCCGAAAGTCACAGCGCGTTGCACGATGGTTTGTGGAGAAAGGCACGCAGAAGGGGGCCGGGAACTCCGCCGAGGACAGCACCCGTGTGCTCAGCAATGGTGGTGAGACCGGCGGGGTCTGGAGCAGCTATTCCTTGTCATCAGAGACCTCGATGCAGAATGAGCTGCCGTGGGAGGACACGGCTGTGCAGGTCCTGGGCTGCGGGGAATGCCTGGTGTCCCGCGCTGAGGCTGGGATGGGGCAGGGATGATCTCCGTGCCCGCGGGAGCCGTGCGGTGGTGGAGGGTCTGTTTTGCCACGTAAAGGAGGTGCGGGAGGAAATCGGCAGGCTGTGCTGCATCTGAGATGATGGGAAAGAGAGTGATGGGATCTTTGAGACCTTGCGCTTCAAGACTTGCCCAAAGCCCCAGCTGTACTGAAGGAAGCGCAGGCAGAATCCGTGCTTAGCCAGCTGGGAAACGGAGATTCCCGTCATGATGACAACTGGAAGCTTGTGACTTCTGGCAACAGAAACTTTGGGGTTTTTTACTGTGTGGGTGGTCATATTCTGGAAGAGGTTGCCGACAGAGCTTTCGTGGAGTCTCCATCCTTGGAGATATTCAAAGCCCAACCGGACAAGATCGTGAGCACCCTGCTGTAGCTGGCCCTGCTTCGAGCAAGGGGTTGGACTTAGACGATCTCCACTGGGGCCCTTCCAACCTCAACCGCTCTGTGTGATTCCCTGCGTGAAATTGTGAAGTTGGCCACCCTGTTACTGCAGGGTTCAGTGTTCTCAGCCAGTTAAAGATGGCTCACAACTCTTTTATGCATTATATTTAGGGGATTAGATTATCAGAGTCAGGTTGCCCTGCAACACTAAAAGAGTACAGGCATTGAGGTGAAGGGAAATGCTTTTTATCAGCTTAATTTCTCTAATAAATTTTCTGTGGGTTTTTTTTTTCTTGCTGCTAGGGCGGGGGCTTAGTTTGAAATAGAGGTTGACTTTGAATTGTAAGTAATGCTAGTCTTTTGTGGATTTTGGTTTTTATACAGATTACAAAGAAGGAAGAAAGAAAGAAATGCATCTGGGCTTATATCCAATTGGATTACTGTCAACCACAGCCAGCTGAGAAGGGAACAGATAGACGTATTGATGGTCACTGAAATGAGATGGAACAAAAGACGACAACCTGAGCAGGGAAGAAAAGGTACTCTTTTAAAATGGTTGTGTTTTGATGGTGCATTATTCTAGTCTTTCAGAGCTTCCTGCATACCCCTGTATGCCAAGTAATCCTCCCTCCTCTTTTTTTCTTTTCCTTTTTGCCTCAAGGACTTTCATTATTAATATTTTTTTAATCAAAATTCAACTGTAGTCCTTTCTTCTCAGCTGTCCTTCATCACAAGCAAAGCGGCACATTTTTAGACCTCTGTAACGCACAAAAGCCTGCTGCTCTCCCCCTTTTTATGATCTACAAGAGGCAAAGCCCTCGAAACTAGGGTTTTTTGGTTGCGTTGAAGAAAAGGCCTCTCAGTTACTTCCATTTGTCTGTTGCATTACGTTCTCTGTATGTACTTTGTCTTTTGCATATTTTTTCTGCCATTGTGTGATCTGAGCTCATGCATTAGAGTGAAAACGTAGTTTTTCTTCTCCACAGTGTGCTCAATGAGTCACCAACCACACAAAATTTTGACTGTTATCTGAGATAACAGAGATAGATCCGGCTGGCAATGTGGTGCCTGGGGCACTTCCTACAGCCCAAGCCTACCTGTATGACGTTCGGTTAAATCATTTCAGTCCAGAGGATCACAAGTATTTTAGTACCCAATTTCTATCATGATGGCAGGAACCAGTTGGCTAAACACCTTTAGGATCTGTCAGAAGTGCTTCCTTGTTTTGCTGGAGAGATCTTCCAAAATAGCATGCTTTCTGGAATGAGATACAGTCTTGATTCTTCCATCTGTGTGTTCATATTTCTCTCTGTCCATCCGTGAAACAATAACCCATCCCAGTGCAACACCGCCACATCTCCAAAACACACAAACTCCAACCACATAGGTACAGGCTTAATTTCAGCTATAGCCTGATGTCCCTTTGATTCGAGTGGATCATGAGCACACATCAAAGTACTTCAGTCAGTAAGGGTCTACATGGAAATTTGTCTGCTGTGATTTTAACTGTTGGCTGGTTATTAGTCTTTGCCTTGATTTACCTAATTTTGTGTAATGGAGAAATCGATGCCTTCCTTTCTGATTAAAGCTCCGTATTTTATTTATGGAAGTCTCTCGACTGAAAGGTGCTGTACAGAAGTGTAAACTATTATTATTATTTCTCTAAAGCATGTTGTCTATAACTCACAGCAAATACAGTTTATGAAACATGTTAGCTATGCAGTTTTCATTTTTCATCCTTATTTATTAATGCCTTTTCAGAGCACTTTAGATAAGTATTTGGAAACCTAGTTATAGGAAAGTCGTATTTTGCACATTTCACTTTTACTGGGAAGAACATTGTTTTCTGATTTTAATCATAAAAATGAAATGCTCCTAATAGAGCGGAGAAACCCAATTTCCTCAAGAAGCATTTGCAGGCTGATCTGGCTCAGATATTCCTGCGATCACAGGAGAGTAATATCTTGGGCATGAGAAAATGTTCTGCGGTATACCTGAAACAAATATAGCTGTACTGGACAATTATGCGTTTAGCATCATTGACTTTCAACTAGATGGCTAAGATACTCTTTACTGTCCATTGTCAATTATTAACCTTCACAGCTACAGTGGTTTTTAATTCTGGGTGCGGGGCATGCATCAGATGGAGCACAGCGAAAGAAGGCAGCTGAAAAACATGCCATCTAGAGCACTGTAGCACGCACAAGATGTCGTGATGGTTCTGCTGCATTGATTCAGTATTTGCAACTTCCCCCTGCCTCCTCTTCCTCCTCCTGATTATCCCCCACGTGAGCAGTCCAGTGACGCAGAGGGGACAAACTGTGGAAGCGCTTTTGAGAGCCGGAGCTTAGTGAGGAACGTAGCCCGTAGCACTGTGACGGAGCCCTACCGTTTCAGTCCTTCGCTAGGACCGCTCCTAAATATAAAACAAACACTGCTGGGTGCCGTGGAGTTATCAGTCTGGATTTACAATACAGCAGAACTGCTGAGGCCAGAATTTATTCTCCATCACTTTGGAACAATCAGCTGGTGGAGACAAGTAGTGCTCATAATGGAGAATACTGATTTCTCATTCTTCCCTGGATGGAATTCCTTTGTTCTGCTTAGTGTTTGTCATTCCTGGCCTCATATCATGATGTTTGTGCTAGACCCTCGGTTGGCATCCTCCCGTACAAGTCAGTGTAGCTACACCGATTTACACCAGCAGTCGTCTGGGCCCTTTGTATATAAAAACATCCTCTGCGTGGAAGGGATGTTGTTTAAGGAAGGGTCAGGCACAAAAGCATCAGCTTCTTGTGTGTTTCTTACGGGTTTAGAGTGAAATTCAATGATGCCATTCATTACCTTTCTTTGACCTATTCTCTGACCATTGTGTTTATACCTGTAATAAACTTGCCGCTGCATTAACTCAAAGTTAACCTTGTTTTACTAGATATTGCTGCGTGAGCCATAAATAGATACAAGGTATGGAGAAAGTACAAGAGCCCCTGCAGTGTTAAGCAGCAGGTGGTTCAGTTTATGGATTGTAGGCAACTGAGATTTTTTTCCTTTCTCTGCCCCCACCCCTTCTTCACAAATCTGAGCTAACATCACTTGATTTTTCAATATATATGCAAACAAATCACAGCAAGTGATTTCATGGTCAGTGCTAACAGAGTTCATTCGGAGTTGCACAGCAGCACATTTTGAGAGCAGGGGGATCAAACATAAAATTATATTGGCAACTTGTAGCCATAACTGCTAAAGGATTAGGAAGCTTACATGAGGGCTGAAAGTTGCATTATGGGATCAGAAGCAAACAGAAAGCACTTCAGGCAATGCTTGCAAAAATGCGTAAGTAACTTCAGGAGCCTTTGACTTTCAATTAGAGCTATGGAAGGTTGTCTACCTGTGATTTTTTTTTTTCTGGCAAGGAATACAAGTTTGCAGGCACTGAGATACCTCTTGAATTCATCTCAGCTTGACTGAATTTTTCTGGTTTGGTTGTTTTGAGGTGGATGTTTTATCTGGATAACTGCCTAATTTCTTGGGAAAACTTTCCACTTATGTCCTTTTCAGTTGCCTAGAGTAATTCTTTTTTCTGTTTTCTCTTCTTGTCCTGAGAAAGTCCAGTTCCTCCATATACATTGTGAGCACATCTGTATTGAGGTTTATTACTAATAAATTTGCTGTGGTTTTGGATGCCTCAGGGTTCTCTTGGTGGACTTTATGAAATTAAGCCCAGGAAGTCATGTCTCTTCCCGAATGTCTAGCTTTGAAAGCAGTAGCATTTTGTAAGTTGCCAGTGTTGTGGGGTTTTTATTCCTTTCCAGAAGTCTCACTGCAGGATACTGGGCAGGGTCCATCTGGCTCCAGTTTGGGACCTTTTTTTCCTATTTTTCGTTTCTACTTTTGGATCTGTCACCGACGTTTTCATACTTAGGTCATAAGCTCTTTAAGATGGGAATTGGCTACTGCTACCAGTTTGTTTGTATGCTACCTGCCATGAGGATTTCTTATTGATCAATCTTAGCACATTCTTCCAACAAAATTATTATTACCAATTATAATGATTAGATCTGTATGTGCCTGGGTATCTTTCATGAAAAAATGGATTATTTCAATCTATCATAAAGAACTCTGAGATTAAAATAAAACAGTGATTTGTCACTGCAGGCTATTAGTATTTCCATCTATATTGGCGTACATCTTTTGCAATATTCACGGAAATTGCATTCAATCTCTCTCCCATGCAAGTGTAAGTGCTAATGAAGCAAGCATATGTTCAAATATGGGATGGTATCTTGTTGGAGTACTACACTGAGAAGATGAAATTTGACTAAAAGTAGCACACAGCATAGTCATTCTGTGTGTGTTTAGGACAGTAAATATCCTGTTTTTAAAGCAGCAAAAGCCCAAAGAAAAGGATGATGCACATCATCAATATGTGCTGAAGTGTGGTTTTGATGCTTGTTTTGGTTCCATCACGTGCTCTTCCCTCCTGCCTTTTGTAGCCTTACTTTACTTGTAAAATAGCCATTTTGTGTGACTTCAGTTATTGAATTCCATGTTGATGCTCCTTTTTCATACTGGTATTTTTCCCTCAAGCCTTCCCGAACACACTTCGATTGCAGTTTGTGTTTGCATCATATGCGAGCTCCGGTCATATGCTTTCCCAGTGGTTTTTGTTTTTCTGTCTGAAATAATAGAAGAAGCAACAGTCCCATTTTTTTAAATCCTTGCAGGGTGTTTGTCTTATTGGGTATGATTAAAAGAAAGCAGCATAATTGACTTGGTGAAGTAAACACTTGAATCTGCTAACGCCCTAGCTCTTTATAGACAACTCAAGTTATGTATGGAGGTCACAGCGAGTCGTCTTAAATTAAATCTGAATACTTAGGGTGCAACTTCAGCACTATATAAAATTAGGAGATTGATTTAAATCAGCTAATAGTTCCTTACCCTGAGGGCTGTGACTTTCTGGCACTTGCTGTCACAGGAGGTTGCAGAGGCAAAGAGTACTGGAGGTTCAAACGGGGATTACGCAAATTCATAGACAGCGGGCACATAAGTGAGTGCTAGAAGAGCTGTTTGATACAACAGTTCTGGATGCTCTGCAGATGTGAGGGGAACAGACCAAAGAAGAGGCTTGATTTGGATATTCTGCCTAAATAGCTTCTCTTATTGCCACTCAGAGGCAGAACCGGTCACTTCTACTGGACCAGGAATCAGAGCCTGTAGCGTGTTCTGTAAGCTTTTCTGTCTAGGTTATATCTCAGTATAAATAATTTGGTCGATCTCCACAAATGTGTTTTTAAAAAAATGCATGTATGAAAATGTTACAGAAAAATTGTCCTAGAAGCAAATAATCACTTGAATAAAATTGTATTGTTTTATTTGGGAGGGGGTGATTTGATTCTAAAGTGAAAATAATGAACCCATATCTCCCCAAAACAGCCATTTAAGGTATATGTTATGATACCCATTATGCTCTGTAAAGTCATTAAAATGATGACTTTCAGATTGTAAAAATTCTCATTGTGGTATATAGCATTAGACAGTAAAGACGACTGCGTAAGGCAGAATGCACACCACACAGGGAAGATGGGTTCCAGGAAAACAACAGAAGGGGGGCAGCACTGGGACCCTTAAAAAAGGCAGATGTTTAAAATGGCAGTCCCAGGGTGAAGAGAACGGACTAATGATCCTGTAATATTCTAGCCTAGGAATTACGGAAAGTGCTGGGTTCGTTTCTCTTATCAGCTTGAAAAGACCCGAACTCCTAAATTCTGTGTCTGGGGCAGAACCAGGGTGAGGGAGCAGGAGGAACTGGGAGTAGTTTGTGCCGTGACCAGGACATCCTGCTCGGGAGGGACAATCCGTGGTTCCAGCACGTTCTTCAAATTATTTCTTCTTTCTGTCGCTTGACAGCTTACACAAAAGGCTGAGTCATGCTTCCTCTTGCAGCTTCTTTTCCCCTGACAGGATATAAAAAAAACCCAAACGCGTCACCATAAACTATTGGTGTGAACTGGTATGGTGATTCTTATGTATCCAACGCTGAGTAATGCATATTTTCTAGCTGAATGTCACAGAGTGCTAATGCATGTGAGATGGGGAATGCTAATTTGATATAATGATGACTTTTTTAAGATCTCATAGATATTGTTTAATACACAAGTTGGCCTTTGTTTTTGCCTTTGCCAGTGTTCAAAATAATAAAATGGGATAAGTTCTAGGTGTTTTACAGAAGGAATTATTTACTATACCATGGTGACATGCGTTAAATGTTAACAGACAGTATCTTGCAAGATTTACTGTAGGAATCTCGCTGCTTCTCCATTTTGAGGTATTGAGTAAAAATGAGAATTATTGCTAGATATGATGAACTGCAACAGTATCTTGTGATAAGTTTAGCCATAACTCAACATTTACTGCAGGTCACCACTGCAATGATAATGCAAAGGAAATTAATCTCTGGCCCTGGTTAAATGAATGCAAGCGTGAAAAGACTAGCACAAAGGTGCCTAGCACTCACATGAGGATCAGCCGTTAATAAACGTATTTAAAAAGAAATTCTACCGTCAATAATTGCTGCACGCATCATCTTTAGCTCAGATATGAGCAGAAGGTACAGAACTTAACTCTTGCCTAAGACCTCAATAGTCTAATCCAAAAAAATTCACATGACCTTGAAGAGGGTGGAGAAGACTCCAAAGTCACATAAAGTCTTGGCTCTGTATGAAGTAAAGCCATGGAAATCTGCAGTAAACCCCTGCACCAAGAAATTGTCAACTTAGACAATGAAGTCAACGTGGTGGAAGAAGGGGTTATTACACTCATTAAGAGGTGGGGAATTGCTCTTGGGCACTTGGTTTAGCAAGTTATTCTCCTGCTCTGAAGGGCATGTCTGTTTTTCCCGAACGTAAAGGAATCACGGGGGCGCTGGGTGGTTATTTGGCTGGCTGTGTTAGGCTTTTAAGGTTGAGTGGTATGAGCCATCTGTTAAGTGATATGTCCGAGTTTATCAGAGAATATGCTGGGTCCAGGTTCTGAGTCCAATTCTTGTGACTCACCGTCCGATAACTTCAGACCGTCCTCCTCTTCTGATGGGGCACCTTCGGACAGAATCAAGGAGATTCACTCACCTAAACGGGTATGACCAAGGCTTATCTAACACTTGTGAGATTCGTTTGCCACTCTAGTTTGGAAAACTTTGCTGCAACATCCTGGCCCTGTTTCAGGTTTTGCAGCACAGCCCGCTGAGCTGAAGTTGCTCTCGTTCGGTGTTCCAACGCGAGGCCAAATTCCTTTTCTGTCTATTCGTGCCCACAGATAAGACGCAATTTAATGCTCGCCTCCTCTATATTCTCTGTCCATTTTTGTTCTTCATTCTTCTGTGTTTGTAATGTTTCTGAATGAGCAGAAAAATCAACCGGGGCATCATTTCATCTTTTTCTTTTTTTCTGAAATGGAAATTAGCATGCTTCTCCATAGTTTGCAGGCAGGCATTCCACCACTTGAAATTTGTTTTGAAAGAAATAGTTCTGGGGATCATGTCTAATAAGGTTCAAAAACATGCCTGACTTCTGCAAGCCAGCAAACCATGATGCTGTGATTGGCATATAATCAGTTATCAACTATGCGGGTTTTATCAGCAAAGTGTGCATGAGGTGGTTACTTAGGTGGAGATGTACTTGTTCAACTGAGACGGATTTTATGGACCATGAAAAATTTAAGTTAGATTTTTCAGGAGAGGGTGAAGGGGAGAAAGAGAAAGCAACCATCAGTAATTCTTTTCATAGTCTTTTTTGTATAGCACTAAATACCAGCTGTGAAATATCAAAAAGAGAACTTGGCCATATAATGAACTGTTGTTTGTGGAGAAGAATTTTTTTCCTGACCCTTCATTGGAGCTCAGAAGTTGTTTAATTTCAGGCTTTGTCAGTGAGTAAATTCAGGACTGGGAGTAAATCTGTCTCTTTTGGTCTCATTGCTTCATCTAGACAACGCAAATCATGACGGGTTTGGGGGTGTTATGGGTATATAATTAAATGGCATGTTGTGTGGGGCAAGGACTGCCTCTTATTTCACAGATGACTCAGTTTAGAAGCCAGTGGTAAGGGGGAGTCCTGATCCTGCTTGGAATGGGTAAACTTTGTGGAGGAGAAGTCTTTTAAAAGTGGTTCTGAAGCACAGCTTTTTTTGAAGGCAGAGGATATGTTTATTACATTAGAGAATCACCATCATACTTTTTTTTCCCCCTGGTAAATATCATAAATGGAAATAGTTAATCAAGACAAAAGAAATCTCAGATAACTGAGGAATTATCAAGTTTTCCCTATTCCCAATATTCTCTCTGAAACCGAGCTTATTTAAAGTCTTTGATAAATTTAGCAAGGAAGAACTGTGCCTAAAATGATGATGTTCTTTTTTTCCTTTACATCAAGAAGCACAAATATAACTGTAGCTGCTTATAGGCGATCAAATATAGTAATAATTAGCGTTTAAGTGCTAATTTACATTTATAGGCAGTCATTATGTAGGTCTGTTCCTGCAAGTGGGGAAGAAGTGTGGGAGGGAGTACAGCTGACAAAAATCTAAGTAGCCTGATTGATTTCACAGGAGTTGCACAAGTTTACGCTACCTGAAATGTGCCCCACAGAAGTAAGTGCTTATATTTTCAGAAATACCTGCCGGAGGTGTAAGGGCCGGGTTTTGGCGAGCGCTGAGCACTGCGTAGCTGCCACTGGGAGATGCTCTCGGCAGAGGCATGATTCCTAGTGCTGGCGCCAGGCTTTTGACCTTACTGGAGTTAAGAAATATTTGGAAACTTTTGTGATTCAGCCTAGAAGAAATTAAAATCGTGATTCATCCGATGTAGCGTATTTCCTCTGAAGTTCAGGGTCCTTATTGATTGCTTCGGACAGGCGGTCCAGGCTGCTGAGCTGTTTTCAGAATGCGGTTCGGCCTCTGGTTCCTCCCTGCGCCAGCCTTTGGGGCTGGCCAGGTGCTAGGTGGTCAGCCCACATTTCCATTTCAATGAAATGCTGTGAACTCACTCATCTGAGGTTTCTCTTCGTCAAGTAACTCTGTTGTTTTACTTCACCTGTTCCACCTGGAGCCCTTGCCAGTGCAGGGGTTTTCAGTGAATTGACTGACCGAGACCGGTGGGGGTCCGAGCTCTACCCTTGGCTCTGTCACACGACTCACTGCGACTTCACCTGAGCGTCTCCATCCCCCTTTGAGTCCTACCAAGTGAGGAGAATCCTTTTTCACACTCTTTAGCTGTCTTATTTATTTAGCTTTTTGGAATAGGGACCATCTCTGAGTTTGTGCACTACCCCAGCTGAGATTTCAAACTCCAGTAATGCACTGACTGACAGGAACAGCAGCCTGGAGTTTCCAAGTACTCAAAATGAAGCTATAAAAGCCATAAGATCCTGTCCCATGGAAAACGACAGCACAGTGGGTGACCGAGACCATTGCTGTAACACAGTCTCTCGGCACTCAAACAATTGGGGGGAGCGGCGTGAACGAGAACGGCGACGGCTTGTCTGACCAAGAGTGGAGAGCAAGTGGGGTCAGCACCAAAGCGAGCCCGGTGGGGCTGATATTCCGGCGTTAGAGCCAGCACAGCTTTCCTTGTAAAGGGCAAGCTGAGGTCAGCAGGGTTAGACTGCACTTTGAACAAATTGCCAGCCAGTAAAACACTCTGAGATGGAAAGCTAGATTTCAGGCATGTTAGTACAGACAGACACTCATGTTCTCTTTAATGGGCTTCTCCAGACTGCCCATCTCGTAAAGATCACCCACGAAACATCTTCTTTGGGTTATTACTTTATTTTCTGCCAGTGGTACTCATTTTTCCCAGCACCATGTCTTTCCTGAGAGTTATTATCTGAATTACTGTATATTGCAGCTCTAAACCCAGCGCCCGCCTGGATGCTCTCGCAGTGAAAGGGACCCTGTCCCGCACACCGGACCTCTGTCCTGCCGCTTCGTCGCAGGAGGGCTCACACTGCCGCGGACTGCTGGGGCCTCAGAAGTAATTAGCTGAGGACAGAGATGGCTCAGCACGTAATGAAGGAAAAATAGGAGTCGGGATGATTGTGCGGCTGCTAACGCAGGAAGCTCTCCCGACTGAGAGGAGATGTGTGTATCAGTGAGCTCAGCGGAGACCAAGCTCATCAAAAAGAGCCCTAGTGCTTGGGCAGGACGAAAGAGGTTCTCAGCTGTTGCAAAGGTACTCCCAGAGGGAGAAGTTCTAAAAAGTTTCTTAGTTTATTCCCTTTTTATTTGTTTTCTGCATGCATGTTAAAAAGGAAAGGTTTTGGGGGGACTGTCCTAAATTTGAGACACTCTTCGAGGCTTTTTAGCAGATTTCTTCTGTGATGTTGGGCAAGTCATGTAGTTCTTTTCTTGCAAGCCCTAAAAGAGGGATGAAAATATTCCCCTTTTCACAGGAGGATTTGGGTCCTGTGGTTGTGATGACCAGAGGAGCGTCTTAAATTATTATTTATTAGGAGCAACCCAGTATAACTGCAACAAGTATAACTAACTGATGCAGATTTGTTATAGGCAGCTGCAACGATACCATGTCCTTCCATTCCCCCCACCATTCGAGGGACTATATGTAATGAATGCACAAGAAAACGAGAGGCAGTCTTGCGCAGAAAACCTGAGGAACTGTTAATATATTTGAAACAAAATGGGTGGCCTCAATTAACAGATATGTAAAGGCTGCCTCAGAACTGCTTTACAGCGTCATATGAACACTTTAAGAGCTCTTCAGAGCATAGTCAGTGTGACAGGGCTTTCTGGAGATCTTTTCTTCGGAGGCATTTGTCATGAACCTCGGAATAATGCATGATGCACTTGAAGAACAAAGGGAGTTATCCGCTGAGTTTCAAAGGAGAGATTTTTACAATTACAGCTGCTTGTAGGGCAGTCTATAGGCAGATTACAGCACCTGAGCGAATGGCTGATTGACTGTTCTCGCACAGGTTTCTTGTTCAAGAACCTGTTGAGAATAGAAGAGTTGTATATACATCTATGCTGAGACTCCAACAAGAAGTGAGATGAGCTAAGGTCCCCCTTTCCTTTTCGGTGCACACTCTCCCAGTTTACAAAACTGCTTGCTTTTACTATCTCGTCCTTGAATGAAAATTTCAGCAGCCTTGGGCAAGGGGGAGTAGCAGGGTATAAATATTACAAGGGGATCCTTTGAGCTCTTGTACATATTGTGATGCCCTGATGAAACGAGACCTGAGGATTCATCCGGGAGACTCTTAAACGTGCAGCCTCACATTTTTTAAATTAAGTTTGTACAGTAGGGGTTAATGCATGCCTAGACAGACGTTGCAGGCAATGTTACAGCAGAAGCAGAGACATAAATGGGGACTAATAACACCTTTGTAATATTTTAAAGGGAAATCGAGAGACTCGTGGTTAAATTATTTAAAAGCTTTTGTCCCGCGTTTATAGGTGGCTTGTGCCCATATGCAGATAGGTACTGGTAGTTCTTACAAGCCTGGAAACCCATTTTCCACTGATTTCACCATCTGCAGTCATGCAGGTGAACCTGTACTGAACATGAAACGGCTCCCAGCTGGATACCTGGTGCGCTCTGCCATTCGTTTCAGCACAGTCCGTCTGTACCCAAGCTGCGCAGGGCAACCGCAATCCAGCAGGAAAGCGAGTGCGGTACAGAAAGCTTGTGCCCTGAAACGTCGGTCTAGAGCCTCAGCTAGCAGGACTTGGCAGAGCCACCGTTGACTGTAGTCATCGTCCTTTGAAGCCTTGTTGAAATCACTGCAGCTAATCCCAACCGGCGCAATCAAATATTTGGCCAGTCAAAGCAAACCTGTTTGCTTCACAGTGAGCCAGCATGCAGGCTGTGCCTGGAAAGCGCTTGCACCATTTTCTGTAGTTTTGGAAGAGGGAATGGCATAAGTACTTAAAGGGGAAATCTATGGAAAACAGCTGAGGATCTTGGGAAAGGTACACTCAAGAGATTTTTTTTAATTTGTTTTGTTTTGCTAAGGGAAAATATTGAACTGATTTTTCTTGCAGATTCTTTTTTTAAATCATGTTGTTTGTTTTCCATGTTCAACTGGCTACCAAAAATGTTCAATTTCTCTTCCAAACTAGCAATAACCCTAGATATTATCACTCTGACTTTCCCCATTTTACACCAATACAAGCCATGTCATTATCTAAATACCTCTCCTCTCCCTTTTCCTATCTGTTCTGTTTGTATCTATACTTTGTTAAAGATTTTTTTTTTTTTCTTCATGCTAATAGCTTTGCAGAGTCCTCTGGAGGTCAGCCTTCCTAGCTGTGCTCAGGAAGAGCAGTGGCTCTCCTTGCACTTGAGAAAAATTACCTCTGTAAAAGCCATTCATCCGGGAACAAAAAGTGGCAAATCTGGGAAACCATCTAGTCTCTTCTGTAGTGTTTTCCTTAGAGCACGGAGGGCATTTTAATTTGCTTGACACCGTTATCTTTGCACTGTCTGACATGTCGTTTTAACTTAAATAGGGGGGGGAGATAAAATGATCCAGAAATTCTAGTTCCAAACCTGGGGAGAGGCAGAAGGAGAGGAGATATTTCCAGAGGAATCTGTCGTCGAGGGGACTCGGAGGCAAGGCTTGCTCCGAGGGGGGATACCCAGGTTCTCTCGCCCCCCCCATCAGCATCCCGCTCTCTGGACTGTGATAGCTCTTCAGTATTTGCAAGCTACGGCTCAGTCCACCCGGTACTGGACCAGCGGTGGGAATCACAGTCTCATTTTTCTGACAACCTTGCCTGTGTCTGCATAAAACTTAACAATGTGAAATAAACCAAACCAAGGCCCTTGATAGCCCCGGGAAGGCCATTTATTAACATCACACTATGTGTGCAATCCATGTATAGCATACACACTGTATGTAATTAAAAGTCTTAGAGCTGTAGCACTCCATGATTAATGCCTTAGGTAGGCACTTCGGCTCCTAATACTAATAGGAAGTGACTTGCTCTAAACCGCGAGTGGTGCTCGGGTACCTCAGGAGTAATAAAGGTTGCTCTAGGCATATTGCATGATTCCTTGACTCATTAATTACAGCTGCCCAAAGTGGAAAGTTTATAATTAAACATATAGTTTACTCTTCTACTTTTGGATGAAGTAAATTAAGGTAATTAGATTTCTTTTCGATTAAGCATATGGAACCATTAACAAAGTGCACAGGTGCGTGGAACAAGGAGGTTACTGTGCAAGGGATTTTGTCTTGAGCTCATCTGAGATCCACCGTGGAATGATGCCATGTTTATAATCAAACTCATTCAGTTTAATTACCTTTATAGGCAGTTTTAGGCTCTTAAAAAGGAGAGGTATAGAGTGAATAGGCAGCTTCACTTGTTTGGCAGGAACTTCCATCAGGATGAAGCCAGCCCCATTTCCTTTACTGATAAACTGAGTTGCAGGCAGGAGTTTTTGAACTGAAAATATCAGAACATGAAATTAAAAAAAAAAAAAAAAGTCAGGTGTTCCAATGCAGGCATGTGTTTAGTTAAAAGAACAATGTTCTTTAGTAGTATATGTTAAGCATATTTTATGTTACCTGTTCATAGCCACTACCATGATACCGGAATGTTCACAATCTCTGCATATGGTAAGAAAGTATTAGCTCAGCTTTGCAAGGAAACTGACTTGCAAGGAAACTGAGGCACAAGGGCCCAAGTCACATCTAGTTCACACACTAAATTTTAGCAAGGAATTGATCCTGAATCCAAGGCTCGTGCCCTTAACTTCAGGCAACTCTTTTTACCTGCCGAGATGAGCATTTGTTGATTTGAATAAAACAAGAATAGAGGGACTAACTGGAAATCCTGTGAATTACAACCCCTCCTTTTCATTGTAGGTTTTCTGATTGCTTTGTAAGAGTGAATCTGCAGCAAACAAGACAGCATTACTGACAGCTTGGCTTGGTGGGTTTGTTTTGGAATTGATGTTATAAAATGAACACGCGCTTTGTGTTATTTTCCATTATCGGCATCGAGTCCCCCTTTCTTTCACGTGCATTTAATTCAGCACAGACTTATGTAGAGATATAGATATATTTATGCTTTTGTACACACGCACACGTACGTATCTGAATACAAGTGAGTTCCTTCTGTGTGGAATTGTGTGTTTCAGCCTTCTGTGAATTGTCCTGAGTCGCAGAACGAAAGCACGGAGAACTCTTTGCACAGGGTCACACAGCCAGTTGGTGAAAGACAGAAATAAATGACGGGGCCCTTGGTAGCTCGTATCTCGTTGTGAGTCTGGTCCGCTGTTCCATTGCCAAGAGCTTTTATTTGTGTATTGTCTGGAACTTCGAGGGCTGTAGCTCCAGTGTTTCTGATCTGGGTGTAATTGAGTCAATACAAGTCAGACTCATTAATCCTGGCCTGCGGCAAGTCTTCATGGCCGAGAACAGTACAGAATGTCTCCTAATGACTCAAGTAGGGATAGTATGGAAATGAAGGAGTCTGAGTACTTAGACTTCATGAACGTGTTCGGTGGTTTGTTTAGTGTCATCCCCTCCCATCGGTTTTTGTTCCCTGTTGTAGGCAGATATGAGGTGTGTATTGATTACCCAGAGAGCACAAATGACATTCATTTCTTTGCAGAATTAAACTTGACATAATACATAATAATGACTTTGCCAGGCTCTGCCTTTAATGAGCTCTTCCAAGCCCAATTTGCAACTCTGTGAGGGTCTTTTCTGCAGCTTATTTTTATGAAAACCAAAGGTAAAGCACCGTAGGCAGGACTATTGGAGTGGTGCTTTAGTGCCTGCAGTGCCCCACACCCATCTCTGGAAGACACCCCAAGCGTAGGCAAGGGACGCTGGTGCAGTCGTCTCCCACTGCCGTCAGGATTGAACTCTGCCGGTGCAAACGATGGCTTCTCCCGTGCCATCACAGCGCGCTGAGGTGCCCACGTTGGTGGCTGCCTCTCCGCCACTGGAAGGGTGACAGATTTCCCCCCCCCTTTCTCTGCCAGCCCTTCGTTCCTCCGGTGCTCCCTGGCTTTGGCTAACGCAAGCAGTCATCATCTACTTTGTGAGAGCACGAAATGAGGAGAGAGCACATTTTGCTCTTCCTCCCCCTGCATCCGCAACCGCCCTAAGCACCTTCTGGTAATTGGCTGTCTGGTACAAGAGGCCAGAGCCGAAAACATCGCAGTTAGGGAAGGCATTTGTCCTCGTGATAGTGCCAGCATCGCCCTACTGTTGCTATATAAAGGAGCAGGCACCGACATGGGCCGCAGTATCCATCAAAAGCTTTGTTCCAATACCTGTCCTCGCGGAGTGGAAATCAAAGGCACTCTCTTTATCTGAAGGTCTCTAAAAGGGATCTGAAACATCGATTTCTGTTTTCAAGTGAAGCAGGAGTGTCACTTCGGCTTTGTGCATGAACCTTATCTCAGTTTCCTCATTGAGCAGAAAAAAACAGCTCCCTATATTTTATTTTATTTCCTTGAGGCAGGGAAGGAGAGCAGTTTTGCTGCAGTTGGCTTGTCTCAGAGCATTGGAGCTAGACAAGGAGTCCCTTATGTTGTTTTGCCCAATCTCGCTAGCACCGAGGCTTTTTTCATTTCATATCTGGGCACACACGCTCCGCTGTCAGCCTCGTCGTCCTGTCCCCCGTCCTCTGCTCCTCTTTGCTGCGCCAGCTCCCACCTCCCTCCATTACCTGTGAGCACGGGCTTTTCGCTAATATCGGGGATTCTCTTGAACCAAGAGCTGGCATCAATGTTTATTCTTTAACATCAGTACCTGGGCTGGGAATTGTGAATTTTGAACTACTCTCAACTTTCTCACCTCTAGGTCAGACTATTTCATTGAAAACACTCAGAAACTGGCTACAGATACTAAAATAAGACCCGGTTCAACAAACACTGAATCTGCAAAAGGAGTCCCATTGCTCTCAATAAGATTTCTTTGCATGGCGTAAACAACATCGCTTCTCTGTGAGTTTCTATTTTGCTTCCCGATGAGATTCAAGGCACTGTCTTTAATCTGTGAAGTCCTGTGTGCTGACAGTCTTGTAGATTTATTTATATTCTTCTGCTCAGTCCTGACTATGGTAAATCTCAGAATAATGTCTGTTGGAATCGGCTTTCAATCTGAGAGGTGTAATTAGCTTAGTTGATCTTGGTTCGTGTTGAAAGGTGCCAAGAAGGAAATGTGAAGATTTTCATAGCGGTGTATTAGTGCAGGCAAGTTAGGCAGTGACAAATACCTTATGAACTTGTTAAATATTTAAATGTGTCACACGCAGAAGGAGAATCGGAAGGAGCAGCAGGGCCGTTCAAGCCTTGTGCCTGTGGGAAGAAAGAAGCAGGTTTTCAGATCACGTGCGGGAAGAGAACGGAGAAATCCCCTGGAACTGCCCGGTGCTTTGAGCAGCCGAAGTGCAGACCTTTGCTGCCTGCAAAGGCAAGGTCCCAGTTTGCTGTGAAACCCACAGTAAACCTTTCGGCAAATATGTGACTGTCAGACGAGCTACGTGATCGCGCTTCATCCTGTTAGAGCAGAGAGATTATTAAACGGGGGGGTTTCAGCCTGGTTTTGAAGAGAAGCATTGTACAGCTGTCTGCTGTGCCAAGCTGCCGCGTGAACTGTGGCTTTTGAAGGCGTCTGCACAAGAGCTGCCATCCACCCTGCGAAAAATGGAGGGGCATTGGGTTTTCATAGCTGAGGCCAGTGCGGGGAAGCGGCGGTCAAACGGTCCGTTACTGCGTAGTCTGTAAAGCTTTGGGTTTTCCTCCGTGCAGCCCCTCTAACACGAGGTAGTTGTGCAGAACGAGGGAGCACGCAGCTGACGGCTGCATGTCAGCGGCACAGTGGGTTACAAAATCTGGGTACCAAACAAAAGCAAGGCTGCTTGCTTAGCCTAAGAAAAGAGGGACCGTAGTTGGCTATTTGTGTTGGTAATTCCTATCAGACTCTGCGTCTGCTAAAGCACCAAGTAGCTTCTTTATTTAAAGGACATGTGCAAGTGAAACTGAAGTAGGACAGGATGAAAAATTTCTAAAATATGAATGGAAGGTCATCACATCAAGAGCTAAATGTCACATTTGTTGCTCAACTTAGTAGTATTACATCTGGAAAAATGTAGCCCTTCAGCTCTGCCACTGAAAATAAGCTGAAGTCAAACAGAAGTCCTTGAGTGCAAACATACAGATTGGAATTAAATTTCCTTCTAACTCCTGGGTAATAGAGTTCTGTCAGAGCCAGGAGTCAATTAAGTGGATAAATACTCACATAGTTCACGAACACTTAGCATTTCAGTGGTATTTTGCTGAAGTAAGCACTTAATGTGATTATTGTGTTTCAGCCTGATTTAAGATGACAAGTTTTGCATTTCCTAAATATTAATTAGCTCTGGATTTCTATTTACTTAAACTCTGAGGCAGCAAGTGGGTAGTTGTGTGATTTACCTCTACCTCCTGGCACTTATCTCATCTGGGACATTTGAAATGCAATTCTAAACAATTAGCCTTCATGCTTGTCAGCATAAAGAATGAAGAATATAGAGCTTGTTTTGTTTGTTTGGGGGAATGATCATCCTACAAACTGCATCTATGAACAAGTGCAGGGATCTGCTCATTTGGAGCTCACTGCAGGATGAGGCTTTTTGATACCTAATCAGGGAAAAGCAATAGATTTTTAAATGGATTTTTCATTTGTTTGGTTCCCCTCGCCCAGGACTAGGCTGTTCCCATAGGGCTGGCTTGTAGGGACAATACCAAAGGCACGCAGCGCTGCAGCGCTGGTCTTGTGCTACTGGTGTAAAGCACTCAGGTGTCTGCCCAGCAGTAAATACCTTAGCTGAGTATATTACCTGGAAGGCTTTTGAATAATATTGTAGGAATGGGAATGAGAGAGAGGGATCTGCAGCAGTCCACTGCTTCTGGGCTGAGAGAGCACTGCCTGGCACGGGTGGCTTGCAGAAGAAATCAGTTTCCACAAGGGGAGGGTCCTCACTATAGAGGGAGGACATCTTCCACATCAGACCCTTTCAGAGCACCTTGGGGTTGTCTGAATTCCTTTGACATCTCTGAAATCTTCACCCTGTGGTATCTAAGAACTTATGGGCCGACTGTGAAAACGTGTCATTCAACTCACCGGTGGCACAGAGGAAAGGTGGGTATTTAAAACTTCAAACGGACTGAGATTAAAAGACTCTGAGCACCCAAAGCTCCTTTTGAATGTAATGGGAATTTGCGTGCTCAGCAGCAAAAATAGAGATATTTTTATAGAGCAGCACCGACTGGAGCATTGCGAATCTCCCCCCAGGACTCCTGCTCCATTTCTCCTGTCCAATTATGGCCCTTGTTGCACTCTCTTGGCTATCACTCTGTAAGTAATGAGGTGATAGTTGAAGTATTTCAGCTGTAATGGACAAATGGCCACTAATTTGCCTTGAAACTTGCCTTTCCCTTTTAAATATTTCCTCTCTTGTAGACATTGAGATGCTGAAATACTTGTATTTCCGTGGAAGAAGTTGTTTGTAATCATAGCAAAAGTATGTCACCAAGTGGTCATCCGTCTTGCCGCCGTGCATTAAAAGCTTTGGATCATCTTCTGTTTTGGAGACTTATTTTTAGATCTGTACTTTTTGAATGTGTTATTGGCCACCAGTCAGAGAACAGCGGGGTTAATATAGCGCTTGGTGGAGCTCGCCCATCTGTTCCAGTTTCCATCCAACCATGGAGTTTTACGAGAGCTCTCTAGGAGGGGTTTGAGTTATCCAATTTGTAGTATTCTCTAATATAATCAGCTTGGTAGCACTTGAAGAGCTCACTGTGCCAAACAGGAGGGTATAAAATTTGCTAAGAGACAAAGGAGCTTGGAAATCTGAGATGTTTTTTACATTTTCAGGAATTATGTTTATTTCGATTCCTATTGAAATTAGAGACTGGAACAGATGGAGTGATTGTACAGTAAGATGAGATTAGCCGAGGCTTTGACACTCTACCTAATGAGGAATTAGAAGGCAGACACTACTGATTGGGTTTTTCTTTGGGGTCTCTTTGTGTTTTATTTGCCCTGTTATTTACGTCAACAGTAACACGTCCATAAACAGTCTGACCCGGTCCCATGGACAAGATAGATCATCAAGACTTGTTGAATTGTATATATGCCATTTCCTGAAATTCACAGGTGAAATGCACCGTCTATTTTATGGAGCCGTGTAAGCGTTGGTAGAAAGCAGATATTTTACATCCAAGATGCGTTGGGGTGGGGGGTTGAAGTCAAGAATGAGAGGACACCACAAGCTTTTTGGCTGAGCTTTTCCTTCGTCTGCAATCTAAGTTACCTTAACTGACCTATGCATCAGGATACTCCTTTCTTCAGGGTTGTCTTTCTAATGGTGGGCTTGATCCGGCAGCGTTGTCGCTTATACAAATGTTTGCACTGATGAGATGTGGACACAGATTTTGCATGTGGATGCAGCTGCAGTTGAGAGGACGTGTGAACTGCTCTCATGGATGTTATACATATTCTGTGGGCAACAAGTTTCTGGTTTAGTTTATGATGTCAGTCTTTTCTCGGTTTCCATCAGCATTAAAGTCACAGAATTAAAGGAAATACAGTAATTGAGATCATTCTATGCTAATACATATGGGCAGCTGTTTGGAAATTGAGATGTTATTACAGAAACCTAATTAAATCACTGTTCGCCACTTGTCCCCCCCCTTACCCCCCCAGTTATGAAATAACCATTAAGTGTGGTGACTTTTCTCCAAGCAGCCACCATGAAATCAGCACAAATATTCCATCAAAAATGGACAACTGTGAAGATTAAACCAAAGAGCGCTGGAGGCATTAGATCTGTGCTACCTAATTATGTGCATTTTTCTTGTGGAGTGGGAGGGCTTTTTTCCCCCGCTGTTAACTAGCACTGGGCCTGGACCTTAGACATCCTATGGAGAAAAAAAAAAACAGAAAGACTTTCTCAATACAGTTGTAGGCGGTTGCAGCCATTGAGGTACAGGCCTTTTCCTTCAAGTGGAGCAAAGCTGGTTTTGAAAAGTTCATGCATGCTTCCCTCCTAACACGTGCCTGTCGGAGGTCGGCTAACAAGAACCAAAGAGGTGTAATAATCAGCTGGAAAGGGATACAATCACAGGTATAAAAAAGAGAGAGAGAGATGAGGTCAGAAAGCTTCTGAGAAATGGCATCAAAGCCTTGCGTGATTTCCTCTTCAGGCTTTCTGTAATTCCTGTCATGTGGGTATTCTTTGAAACAGAAGGCCAAAAGCAAACAACCCTCATTCAGACTGTCTCGAGTGTTGCTGAGGTTTGAGGTAATTGTATTTGGTATGATTAATTATTGCCGAGGCTCCTTAGGCAAGGGCGATGAGGAACTGCTGCTTTGCGGAGTGCAGGCAGCGGGGCGGCCACCCGAGGGAGCAGAGGCTGTAAAGTTCTCGCACCCAGACACGGCGTTTGTAGCCCAGTGCTTTGTCCCGAGAGGGTTCCAGTGGGTGAGCCCTTAACGAGCTCCAGGGCTTGAAGGGGCCTTAGCGAAATGTGTGGTTATGCTTATCTGTGTATCTCTGCAGAAATTACCATCAAAGCCCTGAGCAAATGCCTGCTAACTAAGAGACGTTAAAATACAAGTTCCATCTTGGGTAATTCTGAGGTTCCTGTTTTCTCATCTTAAAATTAAGTAAGTGCTCTTTAGTCAGTGGTATAAATGAGAATCACATCAACCCGAGGTTGCAGAAAGTGAATTTCCCAAGTTGCAGCTAGCTCATGCGCTGCTGCCTCCTTGGCTTCTTTCCTGACTGCAGTCAGTGCCTTTTGGCTAAGGCCAGTCCTGGGTCTGGACTGTGTATTCCAAAGCCCCCTCTCAGAGCTGAAGGTTTCACAGCTGCAACATGGAAAATACTGAAGTTGCTTTACCTAAGAAGGTGTGGTACAACAGGAATCCTACTGCAATTAATGAATATTCTGGTGGGGCTGAATGAGTGAGACGCATCCCAAAAGACTTAAAATGCACCTGAGCAGGTAGGGCTGTCGTGACAGCTTAGCAGTCTCCCCCGCCACCTCTAAAATCAGATTTTGTTTTATTTTGTGCACCTGCGTTCTATCATTTTCATTGTTTGCTTGCTTTTCTGCGATGTCTGTTGCTCCTCTGCAGGTTTCGTTAGGAACTCTCAGTCCCTGACAGCTCTCCCCCAGGAATAGCTGGTGCAGAGGAGAGGTGGGTTGTGTTCCCTTCTTTGCATTCCTTTCTCTGTATCAGGCTTGTTCGCTGCTGGATGACTAACGTGACCAGACATCCAGTAACGGAGTGCTCTGTGTCCTGCCAAACGTTGCTGAAGAGCTAGGATGTGCTGGTTTGCCCCTCTCTCCCCCTGTCCCCTTTCTCTCTTCCTCGCTGAGCAGTTTTCTACCTGGTAGAGGCTGATGGGCAAGGCTCTCAAAATTGCTCATTGGAGGGAAGAACCATCCTGGCGTAATTGAAGGGAATGGAAAAGGATGGGTTTGTGTTTCTTTTCCTTCTAATTTACTGACAACTGTGGCAGCTAGGGCTGGTAGTTGAATCGCCTCTCTGAGACTCCATGTTTAAGTTATATTTTTATTATTTTCCATTCATGCTGTCCAAGACAAGGGAGGAGACTTTCAAACTTTTACAAATGGAGTAAGACACCCAGGAGCCCTTGATTTTCAGTGGGAAATGAGCATTTCAATGGTCCTTTGTGCCTTTGAAAACCTTCTCTGCTAAGATATTAGCTTCATGGTGGAAGAAGCCCTAGTGTGGTTTAGTCCCTGTTACCTTAATTTGAAGAAGAAAATCCTTCTAAAGGTAACTTGATCGTGGTTTATCACTGTCCACGTAGGGAGGATGCTTCTGATCATAGCAGACTATTTAATCTGTCTGACAAAAGCATAGCAAAACCCAAGAGTGGGAACCTGAAAGCAGCCAGGTTCAGGCTAGACATGAAATTTATATTTTAAACAGTCTGAGTTGTTAACCCTGGAAATAACTTGACAGATTCTCTATCACTAAGCTATATTGATACTGTCTGATGCAAATTGCACAGGGATACCGGGTCTGGCCTCTGTGCTGCAAACAGCATTGCACTAATTATTCCAAACTGATGCTGGAGCGTGGTAGCTACTGGGCTTCTGGGACAGAAGCTGGATCTTCCACACAGATATGTACTGTGCTTTTGGACATATCAGCTTCTTTAGAGCTAATTAGGCTGTGTCCGAGATACCATGTTATTTCTCTGTACAGCCCGGTTAAAGTTGAGGTCAAGAGCTGTAGATCAGAAAAGAAGTTGCAGGCGTGACCTGAGCATTTCTTGCTGCCGTTCTGTGCTGGCTGTTATAAACCCTAGAAAAGGGTGTATTATGACCAGATTTTTTTTTTTTTTTTTACATTTTTATGTGCCTCTTGAAAACCTGTGCTCTTTTTTGATGCCCTAAAAAGCAGCTAAACTTTGTTGAAATCCCTCCCATGCTGAAGTCTCCAAGTAGCAGTTCAAATCCAACCGTGCTTGTTACTCTCTGCGCATTTAGAGTGTAATGTCATCCTAATTTCTTCCCTCTGCCTGCGGCCTTTCTCCAGGGATATCTGTTCTGAAAAGTCACATTGTTTTCTATGTATGATACTCAAAGCTTGTAACCACCGTGGCCGAATCAGTAGCACTGCGTTATTTCAAGGACAACAAGGAGCTGAAGGTAGCCTCTTGACTTATTAAGACTCTTTGCTGGAATTTCACTGACATCCTTGTTGTTCAGTAGGAACTTATCACTGTGCGACTCAAGATTTTAATTGAATTCAGTTAAAGCAATAATAGTGACTGGCTCAGCCTGTCCCAGCATTGCCACTGAGGTTTTGTTTATTTATTTTTATTTTCACAGCTACCAAAGCCTTGAATGCTGCTTATCTGATATTACTTCAGTGGGGAAGATCACAGGGTCTTTTGAAAGAGAAACTAAAGTCAGGTACCCACAAGGAAACTCTTGCTACAGTCACCTACTCAATGCCAGCCTCAGCAGAAAGCTGGGAACCTGGTAAGCAGAGTTCAAATAAAACACATACAGAGCTTGATTCTGGCCTTGCTTCTAGCAGCAAATCAGAGGAGTCTTCCACACGCACTTCACCCAGATGGCAAAAGCTGCTATTAAAGTTCATGAAGCTACTCCGGAGTGTGCCATTTGAGTCCAGGCGGAGTTACCTGTTGGAGGTTTTGTAGATTTGGCTCCGCCAAGAACCTTAGAGAGGACAGCTACCCTGTCAATCCCACGGTACACCGGGGAGAACCTGTTCTGCTAAAGCTGCTCATTCACTTCTGTGCAAGGTGGAGAGAGCCGCAGTAGGGTTGCTCTCCTCTCTACCTTCTGTCTCCCATACCCCTACTCGTTACTCTATCCTCTTTCTTTTATTCCCACCAGTTCAAGGACAGCTGCGGCAGGGTTGAGCCCTTCTGCTCGCTGGAGGCAACAAAGTCATCCTCTCCTTCTGCAGCAGTTGAGGTGCTTTACTTGGTTACCTGAGGTTTCCCACTCCCTTTCAGTAATGCTGGCATCACGGATGCTTCCAGAGTGGTGCCACTTCAGGACAGATGCTGCCAGAGATGCAGCTGAGAGGTGCTAGAGATGTGGGAATAGGTGGAAGGAGTGACAATGAAAAAAGAGGGGGTGAGGGACATTACAATCCTAAAGTGAGCTCCTGACCTGTTCTGTGGAGTCATGAAAGCAGAGTCCATCACTGCCTGCACGTTCAGGAGCCTGAACAGAGGGGGTTGGCTGTTGAAAATGCCAAGTGGTCATACCAAAACCAGATCTAGCTACTCCCTCTGCCACCATTTATCACTGTAATGTTGGCAAGAGATCATGGACGGTCTGTTAATTTCTAAGATCACAGTTCACGCTAGCAGTTGGCTCCTGACCGCTGACATCCCTAAGGCCATTATTGTTCTCCTTGAGGCCTTGAATGAAGTACTTGAGGATGCATTTTGTTTTAACCACGTGAATGCTCCTATTGAAATGACTGAGAACCATGAGCTCCATGTTAAGGGTCGTAAGCCAGCGCTCCTGCAGTTTTTATTTTTTTCTTAATATTTCTTATTTTTTTCAAATATTCACCGAATTCAAAAAATTCTATTTCTTAAAGTACAGTGCTATAGGACACCCCTGAAAGAAATAATGCTTGGCCCTTTTTCTGGTTTTCTTCAAGTATTAGTTGCTTTAGATGTTTTTGTCGCTCTGTTTTTTTGGTGTGGCCGTATAAAATTGTCCGTGTCTATTAATACATTTTGCATGGCTGGCCTCAGGCCAGCAAATGTACAGGAACAAGGTTCTGGTCCCTCCCAGGTTCACTTCTTTAAATTTGCAAGGAGGAACAAATCCTCCAAGGAATAGTGCAGAATCAACACAAGGTCCTTGGGTGCAACAGATTGCCTTGGGCTGTTTACTGTAGCAAATATATTTGTACAAGCACATTCTGGCAGTTGGCTCTCTATGGACGCTGGAGCAGCAAAAGGGGAAGAAACCGTTTACAAGTCCTCAAATATACCCTGCTCAGGCACCTGGTTTTATTTTGAAAGACAAAGATGCACGATAGGTCATTGAGCTGCTGCAACTAAATAGAAGGCATTTTTTCCATTGATCAAGGCTAGGTTTCAAATCTCCACCATCAAGACTGCCCACAGGCACCAGCTAGATGGGACAGTCCGGTCAGAAGCTGGATGTCGGTAGCCCTAATGCTTTGTGGGTATTTGGAGGATCAGGGCGACCGTTTTGCTGTTTGTTGGGTTTGCGTCGAAAAGGATGCAGAATGAATTTCCTAAGGAGCGAGAAGCCCTGTGATCCTGAGCCATGAAATGTTCATATTTATCTTATCTTCATGTAGCTGAGCAGCTTCGTTCAGAAAAGTCACCTTCAAGATCAAGACCATGCGAGGGAAATGAAGGCAGGGACCTTGGGGAAGGGACAATCCTGCTGTCACGCTCGGTACGCGGTGTCAAGACATGACATCTTTGCGGTGATATAGGCGTGGTGTGTCCTTCTTCCTTTCAGAGCTCGGTCTCCCAGCTTGATTGTCTAAACCCCTTCAAACTCTGCTAGATTTTGTGGGCTGAGCCAGAAGCCGGTATTTCATGAAACCCATGTGAATCTTGGTGGGGTGCCAAGACAGAAAGCGAGACACATCATTAGTTGTGTTTGCCTGACAGAAGATTCTCGGTGGGCTTTTATTAATAATAATACTTTGTACAACTGATATCTTTCATCCAAGGATATGCAAATATTAATTGATTGAGAAATTCCCTGCACTCAACTTGATGGCATTTCTTTGTTTGTTTTTGTATAATGCAATAACTTCTGAATGTCACATCTCATCAGTACAAAACTTGGGGAAAATGTTCTATCCATCAATAAGCAGAGCCTTACTGGTTTGAAGAGAGAAACACCAGCTTGGAAATGCCAAAATGGAGAGGACAGAAGAGGGAAGGGAATGGAGCACCTAGGGTAACAGAGGTGAAGGAACAGTAACAAGGGTAGAGAGCAGCCAGAGGAAGCTATTTTAGCGAGGAAGATGAAGGAATAGACAGGTCCTTTGGCATGGGTTGAGAATTGTGCTGGCAAAAGCAACGCGAGCAGGTAAACTGATAAAAAGAAAAATTGATGATTTCATGGAAAGTCAGTGGCAGCATTGGGAACAGAACCAAGGCGTTCTCAGCTAGGACCCCCGTATTTTAAGTGCAAGACCAACGTTTTAGGGCCAGTCTCTCAGCTGGTATGAGCTGGCGTTGTACGTGAAGCAATGTCTATTTATGGTAGCTGCAGATCTAGCCTTGGATATCTTGATTGGAATCTATGGTGGTAATTACTCACACTCACCATTTGCATTTTGGGACTAATTAACTATTCTAGGTTCCTATAAAGAATATTGTCAACTATTTAATGGCTCATTGAGTTTAGCAGGATTTCTAGCTTCTCTTTTACAACTTCAACAGAATAGTTATTGTGATTTGTGACTTCGAGTAACAGCTAGTGAGCTGTGAGCAGACCATGCGTATTATGATGTTAGTTCTACCCTTTGACAAATAGGTTTTAATTGGCTTTACATGGATTCTACTTGATGATACAAAGCATCCAAAGATAGGAGACATGGTAGTAGAGTTTTTCTCAAAACATATCAAAGCAGTGCCTTCGTGCTAACACATGTTCCACAGATGCTTTTCAACTTTAGGTGATGAGGATGAATATTTAAAATTATTTCTGGTATGTGTTAGTCCGTTGTCTTGCATCTGCCTTCATAAAGACGATCAAGCCAAGGTCTTCACCCTAATTTTGCACTAACAAAAGAACTTTAGATTTCTGACTAGCCCAGTGCATTGGCTGTTGAATACTTCCGCAAATGTCTGCTTGTCCAGTGAACAGTGTGTACTGTTCTGAAGACGTAGTCCTAATTTTGATTGCAAGGTTTTTAAAAACATGGCCTGGAGTACTCCTGAAATTACTAATTGTTTAAGTAAGTCTTTGTAACTCACTTCTCTGCGTTTTGGTAAGGAAATGCCTTTGTTGTGATCTCAAAACTGCATTTCTCGAGGTAACAGGTTCCCATGCTATGGCACCCTATCTGAAACTGCTCTGTGTGAGGATCTGACAATGCGTGTCAAAGAGATACTCCCGAAGTACTTAATTGCCACCTCTGTTTTAGTAGATGGAGAAGGCAGCTTGATCACAGACTGGCTGGGGCTTTTTAGATTGAACCTGTGCCCTTGCATTTCCTCAGAAAGAAAACGGGAGAGCGGTGAAGCTGAGAGAGCATTTTGATCTGATTACGTCCTTATCCTTACTCATGCTTTCGTGTAGTTTTGGTGTGGGGGTCGCAAGATGCTCATAGCTGAGGCTGACCAGGACAAGAGAAAGAAGGAACGAGTGACTGTTTGAGATTCATTCTGTTTACAGAAGGTTTTAGACTTCTTGCCACTCACACGTATTTAAGAGGACAAATTTTGACACCTTGCGAAAGGTGGAGCTCCATCCTCACAGTTGCTCCATTACCGCTATTTCTTTGCCCATTTGGCTTAATCTTGTGCCTTGTGATATTCAAACCATGAAGGACTGGGGGCAAAAGGACAACTCCTATTTACTTTTTGCATGGGCATTTTAGTCCTGGGTTTTATCTGCCTGAAGAATGAGTTAGGAGGATCTCAAGTGTTCGTAAAATACTGGAGTTAAAACCAATTGAACCTTTAATTCAACTTTAATTTAGTATTTCAAGTCCCAGTGAACAAAGATGGCAAGCTCCATTCGCGTGGAGCAGACATGGGATGGTGACCGTTTTAGGTTGTTGTCAGGCTGAAAGGAATGAAGGCCAATTACCCACGGGCAAAGTGCTGTCTCAAATTCTCTGAATCATCCGCTCAATTGAACAAGGGGAGAAAACAGAGCCCTTTTGTTTGCTTTGTAGATAACCATATCAGCTATTATTATTGCAAAAGAAGTAAACACCAAAACACATGAGGACTTGAGCAGGAATAGTATTGAGGACACCAGTCAGTGAGTTGAAAACCTGCATGTCAGCAGATTGACAACGTTATCAGGGGACAGAAAAGGCTGGGCATCAGGTGTGTAAGAGGCAGAGAAGGACTGCCAAAAGGAATTTATATTAATTTCCTAATACATGGTTCCCGTAATATTTTCTAGTGCCTGTCTCATCACCATATATTGTGCATAAAGAAACTGCACCCAACTGAAGTAAACATTTTCTTTTGCTCTGCAAGATTTCATCTAAGATAGGTGTGTAGCATTAAATAATTCAGTGTCATCAGTGTCTGTGATGTGTGTTAACAGCATTCAAATGAGACTTTATGGAAGGCAGACTCAATCAAAAAAAACAATCTCCCAAAGTAGTTTTTTGGCAATAGGTCTGCTAAATCTTTAACAACCTTCTCTCTTTCTAAATAGTGAAGCCAATTTGCAAATTCCTAAGTGAAGGATTGCATGTGCAGGCTTGTAGGCCCCAGCGGTGTGACCCGGCTTGTAGGCAGTTTCCTTGTTGCACAATCTGCACCTGTCACCTATGAGATAATGAAGAAATCCTGGTGGAAAAAAAAACGAATGGAAATCTTTTTATTGACATTTTGGCTTTGCTGAAGGAGAAGATCAGCGTACGTGGAGGTGGGCAGTTTCTTCGGCTGGAAAGGCAGGGAGAGATGCTCTTGATCGCATTTTTTAGTTTGATATTCTGCACAGAGACTGGAGTCACTTGTGCACTGCTGAAACTGTAGAACCAAGACTTTGAATCAGGATTTACTTTTGGCTGTATGCTCTCTCTTATGCCCACAATAATGGCATCATCGTGTTTCACTAGCACCCTTAAACACCAGAGGACTTAAAATAATAAAACAAGTAAGGGCAAAAGCTTACAAACAAGAGATATAACTGATTATTCTGCTGATAAAGGGTTAACGTTTATCTTCCATATCTACCCAAAAAAATGCCCAAATCCTCAAGCGAAAAATGTGTCGTATGCAATCTGTATTGCAGATCTCTTATCCCGGCTGCAGGTTTACTGTGTCTGAAACTGGTGCCCATGTCTGTAACACACAGGGACCTCCTGGGCGTAAGGACAATCTCTCCCTCTCCTTGTTTTCAGTCTCTGCCAGGAATAGGCAGGTTTCAATTTTAGTTTCATTTATTTGTCCTGCTTTGTTTGTTTGGGGTTTTGTGGGGTTTTTTCTTTCTTAATTTCACCCTCCTTCTCTGCTGCCCTTTGCTGGGAAAATATCAAGCCAGATCCTCAGCTGATATAAGTCGCTGCAGAGGCGCTGGCTCTGAGAGGAGCTGCACTGACATAGAGCACTTGCTTTGTGCTGGACCACTAGAGGATGGAGAAAGATAATAAAGACCGGTTTCCCCAGAATATTTAAAAGCCTCTTCACCCCAAAGGCATAGAGCCCCGTGGTGGGGACATTTCTGGATTAGGTGGGGGGCCGAACACCCCTTCCAGCTGGCCAGAGCTGGCCCTGAATGTCTTGTCTTGATTTGTTTTCACCTGCTGCATTTGCTGTGCTTGTTTTCGGCGAGTGAGCGGGTATGGGTCCTGGTCTCAAACTGGCTCACCGGAAAGATCAATAATTTGGGCTGGGTGATGGCTTCTGTATAAACTAAGCTTTTCAGGTTTGGCATCATCGGTATGTCTCAGTGCATATATGCTTTAAAAGTTCCCCCAAATATTAACCACCATTATTAGATGATCACAGCTATCATACATGGAGATCATGTTCATTTCCTTCCCCTTGCCCCAGGTGTGCAGTTTGACTCTAATAATGTAGGAATCATGAGTTTTTAAAGCACAGTAATTTTTTTTCTGGTTGAATTCGATGGACATCACAGAGCCGAGAGAAGAAAATACAATCCATCTTCTGTGAAATGAACTCAGTCATCCTTCAGTTTATTGAGTGAGAGGGAATACAAAACAAATCCACAAATGCCAAAAGCAGTCTACAAGGGATCATTCCATTTCTTTTTCCATTTGTTTCCTTGATTAAAGTGATTTTTAACTGATTCCTCTCTTAATTTAATATGACAAAGTATAATTCACTTGAATATCCTCCCGAACCCCCCTGCCAAAGTTTGTGCTTGCCCAAATTTGCTGGAGATAGGGTGGCGATGGGGAGGGACTTTGCTGAATCATGCTTGTGGACTTCAATAATCCCTTTACTGTAACTGTGGAAATGTGACGAGGAAAATTCCAGCCCCATTAAATTCACTGGCAGATTCCTACTGATTTGAAAGGGCTGGCAAAGTACCCCAGTGGTGATCTTCTGATTTCTTCCAAAATGAGAAAAGCAGGTCTTTTAGCAATGTTTTTCTGCCTATGACCTTATTCTGCCGGCTGCAAATAGGCCTTTTGCAAGTGTTGGGCTGGTAATTTCTGTGGTAAAATTTAATCCCAGAGATTGTTCACAGTAGACCTCACTCATCGATCCTGCACGTCAAGTAATTCGCACGTCCCAACAGACCCCCCACAGCCACGTTCTGCCTTCCCTGCCTGCGGCGGGAGCTCTCTGCCGTTCACGGGTCCTTCTGAAACTCCTGGTCCTCTACTCACTGTGTAAATAAGGTTGGTTGAACTGAAACATGTGATTAATTTTGGCATGGGTCAGACCAGCTACCTAAGAACATAGCAAACAAGACCAGCAATCCATCCGGCTCACCGTGCCGACTCTGGCAGTAACGCTGTAGGAACAGGGAAGTATGTGTAATTCCCCAGTCGCAAACCTTTTCGGTTAGATCACACGGTGTCTTTTCTGTTTCCTGATTGAATAAATATTTTTGTGTAGGAGGTAGCAGTATTTCCAGCATTCCACAAGGCTTATGAATGGATCCTCCTGGCAGTCACTCAGGGCTAGAAACTGTTATTCCACTCTCACACCTGTGAAATGGCTTGTCCGGCATCATCCGGGGAGACTGGGGCAGAAACAGGATTATAATCCCTATTACCCAACCCAGTTTTGTGCCTTATCCACAGCAAGGTCCTAATTCCCTAACAGCTTCTAAATGAGAGGATAGCTGAGGTCTTTCTGTATTTCTGAATAGCCGTGGCTGTTCTTTGAACTCTAGCGCATAATAGAAATGAGTAATGGAATCGAGCGTATAATGAAAACGAAGATCGTGAAGAGCTATCTTTCCGAAGCAGTACAAGATTATTTAGGAAAAAGTTTTTTCCTCTACTAAGGCCATTGTTGTTACATCAAATCTAATATCCTGAAATGAAAAGGAAGTCTTAAAAAGTTGAAATAGAGGAGTAATGAATTAAGAGCCACCAGACTTTGTTAGTTTAATACTACATTTTGGAGCTGAATTTAAGTGAGAGATAATTTAACTAAGACACCATTAGTAATTTTTCGGATTTAATTTTAGAGCCAGAACTGAAATGGGAGTAAATTTGTGCATCTGCAGCGATTCATACAGGCGGAGGATCTGAGCGTTTGCGTTCAGGTATGGAGCCAGATCAGCAGCCCCCGAGACTCCGTCCTCCCGCTGCCTGAGCGACCAGCCCCGGTGGTGGAAATGCCCCTTTCCCTCTGCTCTCTCCCTCTGCCCAGCCACCACCCGGAGCCGGTGCCGGCAATGCTCTGGAGGATGCCACGGAATCCGTGGCAATTCCGTGCAATCCCCAAAGCTAACATAGGAGGGTAAATTCATGCTTAATTAAAAGCTGACATAGGAAGGGAAATTAAATTAATGTCCTAATTAATGCTTCAGGTTTAGTCCAAATAGGAGACTTAATGATTCTCCTTTCCCTTTTACAGCACTACGCTTACCTCTGAGCAGTGATGAATTTTGGCTCATTTGGCCCCAATCCTGGAAAACATCCTCATTAAAAAATGTATTGAAGCCCACCCTTAATTCTAGTCCTGCCATGCTTAATTGCTGGCCTGGATAGGCATGGAGTTAAGTATTTGATTAAATAAGGTGGAGCTATGGGGAAAATTTTGCATAACGGTCCCCAGCTTGCCAAGCGGGTTTGACTCTTAAAAAATTTCATTTAACATCCTCTATTAGAATGAATAGCATTAGTCAGTACCGCAGTGTTTCTTTTATTACAGTAGTTTTAGCGGAGTTGGTATTTTTGTAAACGTCACTTCTTTATGATCAAGAAGAATCAAAAGTCTACTAGAGCAGCAAGTTTTTTGTGAAGGAAAATGAGAACAGAAGTATCTGAAGGATTGAGACAGCACATTGACCCTATCAAGGTTCATTTCCTTTAACAAATCTTGGTTTATTCATGACAAAGGCTTCCATTCGACAGCATGTGAAGTACAACAAAATGTCAAGCTAAAAACGCTTAGATATTTAGGTTGCTCCGCTGGCTGGAAAATTAGCTTCGTGGAATGGCTTTTGGATCCACCCTATAACTTCGGCAGCCAAGGCAGTCCCCAACTGCCTGCGCAAACGCTGAGCTGCAGCGCTTTGGGAAGGACGGCGCACGTCGTGGGGCAGGAGGGTGAGATTCTGCACCGATCCAGAGGGAGAGGAGGAGACAGCGGTGGGCTCTGATAGTGCACGTATAACCGGTAGATGAATTGCGGAAAGGTGTATTTTTGGTATCGAGGGCTATATTTTTCTTTATCAAGGGCTTGATAAAGAAAGCGGCGGATGAAACGCTCTGGCCTGTGCCACGCAGGTTGCATGAGGAGACCTGTAATATTGCCTTGTGACCTTACATTTTGGGAATTGATGGATTCGGCACAAGTGGCATTAGCACCAGTGTTGTAATACACACTTTATCAGTCATGTGAGTCAGTCCTGCAGAGAAGCAAGCAAAAATGTTTCCCTGGCTTCCTACTCTTAAAGCTCTTTTTTTTTTTTTTTTTTTTTTCTTTTTCTTTCTTCTTTCCTAGATTAGGAAAGCTGCAGGTTGAATTGCTTAAACCATGCCAGTTTAGCGCATTGAGCACTCAGATAGAAAGTCACCGTCAGTAGGGAGGTATTAAACTTCCCCAGCGCTATCGGGAGGTCAGACCAGAGACTAAGTTGCTGTAACTGTACAGAAACGTTTGCAGTTTGAAGTGCTGAAAAAGCACCTGTCCTTGCCTTCCCCTCCAACCACTTATTTCTACCCAGCACGGCTCTTTGTGCAGCTGCCCAGTGAACTGTGCTAGCTGAAAAATAACCAAGTCAAAAAAAAAAAAAAGGCTAAAGGACGTGCTTAAGTACACATCAAACTATGAGCCCTGTTCGCTGTAATGTATCAAACCAGTTTACCTCTGCTCTTTTTATGATGTGAGGTGCCACATGAGTCAAATTATGAGTTGCTGCTTACGATAGAGCAAAGGAATGTCGTATTCCCGGTGCGTCTGGCATTGCAGTCGCCACACCTACCTGTTTAATATATCTGGATTCATATTGCATGCGTCATGGCAGGATTCAAAGTTGGGCAGAATTGCTCATGCGGTCATGGGAGGAAGAAAAAGAGGTGTGTATCCAAAAAAAACAACATTATAGCTCGCTCTTATATAGTTTGCCTTCTGGGCTGTGAACCCTCTTCAGAGTCCTCTGAGGATTTTCTCTGCAACCACGTGCGCTGGAAGGCAAACTTGCATAAGAAGCTGAGATGCTCACCTAGTCTCATGGGTCCTGTAGACCACCTTTAAAAAAATGAAAGATGTTTTAACAATTATTAAGAAAAAATGCCGAGTCTGAGAAATCATCACAATAGGTGGCACTGAGATTGAATGAGATTTTGACTTTGAATAAGATTCCTATTGAAATCAATGAGTGTTTTGCGAGTGGTACTTCTCAGGCATTATTGATTAGTGACTGATAGATGATTCTTGTGTTTTTCAGCAGCAGTATCTCCCTTTTTGTATATGCAATTTTCTCTCTCCAGTCAGTTTCTCATCCTTTTAGCTTTAAAAGAAAATTGGTTGTGGAAGTTTAAGAGTATGAACTCATTTTGTAAGAATCAGTCTGTGCGTTTCTTCAGTCTTGTTCAGATCCCAGTTTGAATGTTTAGGGAGAATAAAAATGATGTGGTGATGTCCTTTTGTGGGTAGGGGTAAATTTCCCTCTCCAGAAACCCTCTCTGTCCTTTCCAACGTTCATGCACACAAGAAGAGAGTTCCTATAAACTGGTTGAGGTCGTGCATCACGTGGAATGTCTGTTAATGTGGAGGGCTGCGTACCCAGGACAAATCCAGCTCCCCAGAAAATGAGCACGTTGGGAGCGTGCGTGTATGCAGCATCAGGGCAGGGGGGGAAAAGCCATCTGATTCTGAATCCAGCTCACGATGCCTGGATGTCTGCAATGTAGGAGCATTTCTCATCCAGATACTCTGGCTCTAAATGTTAAATGTTTTTTTTATTAGCAGCTCTTCTATTGTGTGCACTGAAAGATGAGTCACTGCCCTTCAGAGCAAAGCTGGGAATCAATAGACCTCTGTGAATTAGATAATGCGCTAAAATATGGATATCTACAAAGGCATGGGAATTGTGATGGTGACTAATGGGTTAGTGGAAATATACAGTGAAAACAGCCCAAGCAGACAGTAATCTTTCTGGAACCTTCTCTGAGACCCAATCCACTTGTGATGGTTGAGCACCTTGCGCACCGTGCTCACGTGGCAGATGAGAGGATGCGAAATTGAGCTCCCGGGCCCTGACGTACAGAAAATGAATCTTCTGCAAGACTTGCCTCTTAATGACAGAAACCGCCTCAGGATTGTTTGCTGGGGAAACCAGCTGCAGACACTGCACCCTGAAGCCTGATTAGAGAGACATAGGTGGGTGACAGATGATTATTCCCCTCTCCTCAGCGCTGGCGAGACTCATCCGGAGCACTGTGTTCGGTCCTGTGCTTCCCTGTATGAGAGAGACATGGGCATACTGGAGCAAACGCAGTGCAGGGCTACAGAGACGATTAAAGGATTGAAGCGGCTGACCCTGCTTTGGGCCGGAGGGTCGGGCTGAGGCGATCTCCAGAGGGTCCCGTCCAGCCTCAGCCCTTCTGCGTGATTCAGTGAAAATCCAGTCCCGCGCCAGCGCGATAACCCTTACAGAGCGCTCTCAGTAAAATTTGAAAATCTATTAAGTCAGAATAAATTCAAGCTTTTTGTTAGCTATCCAGGAATAGACTCATGGTTGTCCGCGATGTTCTTTCCCCTCTCCAAATGTTGCATGAGCAGCCTCCAAATCTTTATTACAGTGGCCCATTTTATCTAATGAACCTTGCTAGCTTCTGAATTAGTCAATGAGCTCCCTAAAACCGTGTTAGTTGCAAGTAATGTGAGCTCCCAGAACGTGCTCATCTATACCAGTTAAGTTTGCATTGGGGATTTTTATTGTTGTTTCTCTAAACAGAGAGGATAGCCTCAGGCAGATCTGAAAATTGCATCTCTAGCCAGTTGGGGGAAGTGAAAGTCAGAAACAATCGTCAACGAAATAAATTTTTCCTCTTGGCACATGACGCTCTGGACTTCTCAATGCCAGGTGCTAACTCCCTTTGCCCCCCAGACTCCCACTCTGGACTGGGAAGGGAAACAAGAGTCATAAAATACAGCTAGGCGTGTTTCAAGATAAAAGGGCATACTGAATCCCTCCTGTGACTCTACGGCAGAGAGAGGCAAAGCTAGAATACAAAGATTCATGGCTGTTGGTTGTACGCTAGTATAACCCAGTGGATCGTGCTCAAATCACTGAGCGGAACCAAAAAAAAAAAAATTTGACATAGGTATTTATGTAGCCATTATCTGACTCCAGACTTTTGCAGAGCACATTGCTTCAGTGTGCTTTTCCTCCAGAAAACCATCTGACATAGGCAAAAGTTTTTATCCCTGTGCTAGAGATGAAAGAGGCTCTGCTGAAGGCAAATGACAGTTATATGTTTATGTATCGTTTGAAGACTTGCCCAGATAGACAGGGGAAGTTCTTGGCATGGCAGTAACCAAACCCGAACTCTTTCAAGTCCCAGGATCGTATATTAATCATCAGGACATAGTTCTGAGACATTTCATGGGTAATATTGGTATAAATATGTAATAACACCAGATCTAGCCTACAGAAGGGACACTGAGCTTTATTGAGGTAATGGGAGAGTTACAGCCACACAGTACAATCTGGATATCAACTCCAGATTATTTTATTTTGCAAGTGTTTTGAGAGGAGAGCTGGGTTTTGGTTGTTGGGTTGGGTTGGAGTTTTTTATTGTTTGGTTTGTTTGGTTGGGTTTTTTTAAGGTAAGGTTTTGTCTGGATGGAGGGGAGATCTTAGGGACTAAGGCACAACTTTTAACATCTTCCCCATCTGACAGGCCTTCAAAGTTCTGTGCATTTCAAAGATGATGAAGTTAATTTAGCATTTCTTTCACCAGCAAGGAAAATATGTTAGATGTGAGAGAAGAAGCAACTGGGAGGTGAATGACAGATCAGAAGGGAAAGATGCTTTATAGATTGGTTGACAGTCCTGGTTGTCTCTTGCGGTTGATTGCGTTCAGTGGAACCGTTCCTGGCACGTCCCTTTCTGTGAGAATAAACTCAACCATGTGGAGAAGGAAAGGAAAGAGAGGAATTTTGCTTTCCTAATTAAGTGGTTATGGCAATGCTGAGCAAAAATAAAAAAGTGACTTGACTATCTTTGTTATCAAAGGCCAGAAAAATACAGTAATTAATTATATTTTACTTATCCACTAGTTGCCTTGGGGGAATAAGAGGTAATTATCACGCAGGCTGTGATATATGTCTGTATATATCTAGTTGACAGGTATACTTAATGCTTGAGGTCTTTGACCTAAAGCCAGCCAATATTGATTTAGATTTTCTGTAGATCAGATCTTCTTCCTGGAAAAATCTACAGGTTAAATAGTGACTTAAAAAATTACTCAAGGTTTATACAAGTGTAAATGCGAGAGAAGACTTCAGCCCCAAAAGACCTGTCCTGTAACAGAGAGAAGAAAGCCTATGATTTCTCTGTCTTTTGCTTAAAATGGGTCAGAAACCCTGCTGTATTTTTATTTTTTAATTCCTCATGCTGCTGTCGCTGAAATCAGTAGCTTCTCATGCAGCTTGTTTCATGGGAACAGGGTCTGCACTGAGATGCTTCCCCCACCCTGTACCTTGTCTTCTAGGCAGAAATTTCTAGCGAGATGTCTGTTTTCACATCAAATGTGAGTAGCGGTTTGTGTTGGGCAGTGCGTGCGGCTGGCTTGGATGTTTCCTCACTAGTATGCGGAGGGCAACAGCTACCTTGTGTAGAGGCCATCTTTTTCCCAGGAATGTTAAATTCCTCCATTCATCATCAAGGATCAGGGCAACTAAATCCAGATAAATCCAGAGCAACTGCACTGAAGTCTCTGGAGGCTTACAGTAGCTGACGTGGGAGTAGAACTTGGTCCAGAAGAGTTATTTTTGCTTAGACAAAAACAGTCTCTGCCAGAGAGTAAGCTCAATATAAATGTTAGCTTTCTTCTGTAACAGGAACTTCATTTTATTTGGGAAAAAAAAAATGATGTATGCAAATTCTGCTTTTAGCTGCTTTGGTGTAAACTGGGAGTAACTCATTGACTTTCAAATCCTTGCTCATTTAGAAATATTCTTAACCTTATTTCTGTGCATTAACCACGAGCTATTCTTTCCTCAGATGAAATGCAAATCCAGAATAAGACGGGGCTTTTTGCAGAAGCCTAAGGAAGTTAGGAACCCAAATCCCATTGACACCCAATAGAATTTAGCCATGTAAACTTTCTTTACTTCTGTGAAAATCCCAATCCATGATTTTTTTAAAAAAAAAGTGCTGACAGTTCCTTTAACTTACTGAACATCTTTTAGAGAGTGTTTTATATGATTGAGTGCTGAAGAGCTGTCATAAACCTTTTCATTTAGCAGCATCCCCAGATAGATAGCAAGAGGAGATTGCAGTAACAGAGAAGAACAAGAAACAGAGGATTTGCTATTCTGCCTCCAAACATTTCTCCCCAAATCCCATGTCCCACTCTCAGAAATGGAAAGTGTCTTAATTATTCAGGGGAAGAAGGATGCCCTCCTGTAACTTGTTGGATAATTATGCTGTGCCTACAGTACCCTTAAGGACTTCACTAGTTCCTGTGCCTTTGAGTCAGCTGAAATGCTCGAGTGCTTTTAGATCTGAGAGTCGTTTACGGGGAGGGCACAGGGACCTGCTGTTACAGAGAAGGAATATCAGGGCGCACGCAGCCAAAATGTCTCCTCCTGCCTCTAAATCTACCCAGCCCACACAAGGCAGCCTTCATATTGCAAACTTCAGCTGGTAAAAAGCTAGTGGCCAACTAACTCAGCTCAGATTAGATGTCTTTCTCTTGGAAGGAGGAACCCAGCCCCGGGGCTTCACTCTGGGAGCTCATAACCCTCCGCCTGCCTTTGGGAGCAGTTGCTTGGGAAGTGTAAAAGGATCCACTGTTTGGAAAGAGGGGAAGTTTGGGCTTTTCGTGCGCACAGCATTGTCTAGCAAATCTCAAGTCATCCTGGAAAACAACAGCCTCTGGCCCGCAATGCACAAAAGTGTTAACACTGAGAAGAAGACATCTGCAAACGTGTGTGTTGTTGAAGCTCACAAGGGGTGGCAAAGTTACTGATGCTCTAATGTGTTAAAAATACCCAAGTAAAAGGGATGCGATGCTTGGGTGTGACGGTAAGGGCCTGATCCTGCAAAGTGTCAAATGCTACTTTCAGTCGCTCCTCTGGTCGCTGGAAGAAACGCTGGCCCAGCACCGGGCAGGACTGATCTGCCGACGCTCCAGGCGCCGAGCAACAGCAAGCGGCATGTGAGAAGTCACACCACGAGGAGGCTGAAGTGCTTATGACGGATCTTTCCAACAGTGAAAACTGTCTTTTTCCCTGCTCCTGCATTTAGCTAGCACCTGTCAAAGAAGATTAGAAGAGGGAAGATGACATGGAATTAAGAAAAAGGTTTCTAGTGGCCAGAGACAGTGATAAAGCCCACTGTGCTACTGCCTGGTGTGTCAGGCTGCTTTCTGCATCAGAGACCTGCCTTATTAGTAAAGAAAAGAAAAAAAAGCCTCAACAACAATCGTAAAATTGTATAGGTTCTGCTGCTGTGTACTGCAGGTATTTTCTTCCGCAAAGAAAATGAGTATATTTCAAGTAAATTGATATCGAAAGTGACATGCCATTTTTTAGCTACCTAATTTAAGATGCTTTAAGACAACCTGGGATGTAGATGGTGAATGCTTATTGCTTCCTCACAACCAGCCCCTTCTGCAGCATCTCCAGTTCAGCATCCAGGATGACTCTCTGAAAACGTGGCCAAATCCTCTGCACCCATGTTCATTACGTTGCAGATCAGCATAAGCAGAGCTAGCAAGAGTTGGTGCTGCATTGGAACATGTAAGATATTGGGGTAATATAGGTGCATGCACCTCTGGCAGTCCCTTCCTAAGCGATTCTTTTGTGATATCTCAAGTCAGGTCTGAAGTCTTTCAGACCATGACCTTGGAATAATTTGGGAAGTAGGAGTTACCATTGTTATCGCTACACATGCAAGTCCACAGATGAAGCTGGAAGACCTTCCAACGCAATTTGAGAGTCCTAGCTTAGTGGCATTGTCATGGATTTTTATGCTCTGGTGACCAGACAAAAAGGTGAAGACCTTTGTTAATGGGGTACGCTAACTTTGTCTGTGGCCCCTTAAATGAGAAGGGCTACAATTTAGGAGCCCTAGGTTTTAGTTTGGTATTTCTATTGCTGGGTGACACGGTTTTTCGTTGTATGACTTTTGTCAGTAAGAGAAAACAACTCCATCCCTGCCTTTGAATAATTTGGGAGGTACAGGATGTGTTTTGAAATGCTTTATAAGAAGTCCAGATCTCCTTTTAGAATTACTGTCATCGGAGTATAGATCATTTGTGCTTCTGGAGACATCTTTGATTTTTATTTTTTTAACTTCCTGGGAATGTCTTCCTTTGGAAACAGTTGAAACAGCCCTCTCTTTCTTAACTGTTTTGCCAGAGTGAAAAAAAATATTTTCCGGGAACTCTTTTTTCCTTTTTTTTCTTTATTCTTTAAGGTTTCATAGTTTTTATGCCAGTGAAACCATGCACTTCGAATTCTTATCCCAAGGTTTTGAGTTGATTTTCATGGCAGATACAAGCAGTGATGCCTGCACTGATCTCAGACATGGTTTATTTTTATTCTTATATATCAGCAGCTATTTGTCACGCTACCTTGCAATGTGGGACTCACATTTATATGGTTTGGGGAGATGTAACTCATTTTCTGTTTAATCCACTGTCTGTCAAAGGGAGAGATTTAAGATAGAATACTGTGGGCTTTCTGACATGGTTCACAATTTTTTTTTATATGTGTATTTATTTATTCTCGGTGCACACTCTGTCATTTGTTAGGTTGAGTGCAAAAGAAAGTTGGTTTTCCAATAGGTGTAATTTGAGAAAAACTCTCAATGCAGAATGGACTGTAGATGTGATTCTGCCAGGATTCTGGAATATGAAAAATGTCCTAGTGAGCAGACTGCACTGTCTCTCCAGTTCTGCTATGAGGAAAGTCTTAGCAAGTTACTCCCCTCTTGTTTGTTCTCTGGTTAAAAGGAAAAAAAAAAAAAAAACAAAACCTGATGTTGATGCTGTCCTTGGTGAAGTGCTTTGAGATCCACGGACCAGAAGTTCGGTTCTTGTGGAGAACCGGGTAGTTCTTGTCACGTGGCGTTAGCGAGAGCTAAGGCGAACGCGGGTATGGAGAGGTGAGGTGACTTGCAGAACAGTGACAAGCGAGAACGATGGCTAAAATCCCGCATCCCGGGGCTGCGCATGCTCCTCGGAAGAAGTAGAGGCTGCTGCTGGGTAGCAAAGTGGATCACACAAAATCCTGAGCTGGAGGGGACCCACGAGGATCGGGGATCCCCGGGAACATTCCGGGTCAGGCTGGACGGGGCTCTGAGCAACCCGATCTGGTTGAAGATGTCCCTGCTCATAGTGGGGGGGTTGGAACTAGGCGACCTTTGAAGGTCCCTTTCCAACCCAAACCGTCCTGCGAGTCTACGCTGTCAATCTTTTGTCCCGCGGAGCGGCGGGGAAGGGGAGCGTTCCGAAAGCGTGCTGCCACGTAGCACCCGTCAGCTCCGCATCTTCACCTCGTCGCGTCTGGCGCCCGCCGAGAGGGAGAAGCTCCTGTCCTGAAAAAAGCTCAGGCTAAACGCGGCAGGCAGGCGAGAGGCAGGAGGAGGAAGGGAGCTGAAGAAGCTCGCTCGCAGTTGGCGCCGGTACTCGGAGGGGGAGCTGAGAACAGGCCCTGGGCTCCAGGCTCGCGCTCTGGCTGGCACTTTCGTTCACCCAAGCTGTCGCCATCCTGCACCGCGCCGGGGGAGGCATGTCAGCCCTGCTCGGATGACTCACACCCATCCGACGTGACAGAAAGCTAGGGACGGCATCCTGCCTAAAAAAGTTAAAAAAAAAAAAAAAATTACTCTAGACCTTTCTTAAAAAAACAATAACAGGCATGAGTGTAGGTGTAATTCTTCCATCGAAAGAAAAAGCCTTCAGGAGACAGTCATGGGATGCCAGCTGCAGAAGGACTAATCTCTACAGCCCAAACCGTATTCCAGGAAGCTTTGCTATGACTGAGAACGTCCCGAGTGAGCTGGTGGTTATTTTAGGCAGTCTCCTTCTGTCTGGTGTGTCTCTAAATAGGACTTTTTGTCTTTCTGGAGTAAAGTTTGAAAAAAAAGCCATGTTTGCTTGGTATGACAACAGACTTGCAGTTTCTTGAAAGAGAATTTGGCTTGGGAAATAGTCCTTCCTAAGGATGGCTTGATATGACAAGGAGTGAAAATGCACCGTCTAGTGCAATCAGTGGCTTAGGCAAATGAGCACAGGTCTCATTTGCTGAGGACATGATGCAATGGGCATAATACACAGCGAGAGCGAAGGAGGAAACTGTCTTGGTCCCCAAGGGTTAAAATCAGAGGATGAAAATGAATCAGATGCAAAACTCATAGCGTCGCTTAGGTCTGGCGTTGAGGGCAACAGTCGGGTCTCAGGCATCCTTTCTGGCCAGTATGGCTCAGCTGATGGTGTTAAGCTGTGATAAATGAATCATGAACCTGAGCCCTTAAAGCTATCATGGATACTATGTGAGGTTAGTGCAGGAAAATAAATATCTTGGAATGAATGTTATGTTATTGCTTTTCCTTGAGAGTCTGGTTCCATATCACCTGACGGCAGCCTATAAATTTGAAGGCTCCAAACACCACAAAAGGCAACTTTCAGGCGAGAGAGTGTACAGAGCACTGATGAGATGACAGTAAACAAAAGAATTAGGTTGTATTACCAGGAAGATCTCAAAGAAGTGAGGTCTGAAATAGCCTCCCGTGAGATTTGGACCAGACAATGATATAAAGAATGCTCTTGAGAGCATTCTCTCATTGTCAGAAGGATAGACTATAGAAAGCCAGCTCTGAGAGATCTTCTCCATCATTTCTATGAGTCTGTATGGTTAAGTGCTGTCAAAAGTACGTCAGAGGAGCATTTCTTTTGGATTAGACACTTGTTATCGGTCTGGAGTACTGGGCAATTGATGATGTGAATTCATTGATGCACTGCACAAGGTACATGAAGGCTGAGAACATTTGTCAGTCCTGGATGAGCCTCTTTCCAGACAAAACTCCGGCACCCTTGTCGCTTTAAGGGAGTTTATTACTTCTTAGTGAAAAGCAAGGGAAGAAATATAACAGATGAAAGGAGACTTGTGAGGCATTGCAAACTCAGCTGCATAAACCAGGTAAAAATGGAGCAGGTGAACTTCAAAAACTGTGGCTCAAAGTCATTTCTGCTGTGCACACATAGATGAATAGAAAACTCATGGGATTCTTAAATCGCTCCATGCCCTTACCAACCTCTCTCAGATTTCTGAAACTCCAGCGTGGCAGATCTGAAACTCTATCATAACTATTCAATATTATTTATTTACCTTTTGGTACTGTCTGGGGAACTAGTCACATCAGCCCCTGGCAAAAGCAGTGTACAAAATCAGCACGGAGCAGGTTGCACAGATGGGCACAGTGATGGGGATGGGCAGCACAGCTGGCTTTCGGTCCAAATCTCACTTCACTCTCCAGGTGGGGATTTTAATCAGAAGGCCTAGTTCTCTACAGCATAAACCTATGGTGGGATCTGGTAAAACTCAGGCCTCAGGTCTGCCTTTGAACTTCATCTCTGACTTCTCCAATCTCATCTGAGTAATGCAAAATCTGGGATTAAATTTAGGAAAAGCTGGGGGGATTTAATTCTTTAGGTTTGGCTCTGTATGACTGCTGATGACTTGCAGTAGCTGTTCGGTGTTTGACAAAGAAATGCTTGTGACAGTACACGTGGCTCTTTGGCCTTTGTGCCCTCTGTAATTAGTCCTCTGAATTCTTAACCTGAGACTAGTTGTTTTTGAAAATCAGGATCTGCCAGAGCATAACTGTCCAAGAGAGAGCAGTTCAGGAGGTTACTGCCATGCCTGCATGAATGAACCAGCCAAAGAGTAGATGGAATAGCAATGGGAAAACTCTAGCATTAAATAAATAAAGACCGAGAGCGATAATGACATAGCCTGAAAGATGAATAGGTGTAAGGAGGAAGAAAAATGGCTTTGTTGTTTAGGCATTAAAACGGGGTCTGGGGATCCATGTCTTGGTTGCTCTACAGTCCTGCATGATGTTAAGCTAATCCTGAATCTCCTGTCTCTGTTCCCCATCACTTACATAGAACACCATGCCTTCTTTCACTAGAGAGTATCTACTCTTTATTTGCACTCTTTACTACATTTTGTTGCAACATCTGTGGGCAACACACCCAGAGGCTTGAGACCCCTAAATGCAGCTTCAGCATTTAGTGCAGACCTTAAGTGGTTTGCCAACCTTGCCTACGTCTTGGACAATACATCCCAGAAGTAGGTAACTATTAGTGAGATTATCACCGACCGCTATAGTTGGTGCGTTAGAGCTAGGAGAATCACTTAAGAGCTCATGACCCCCAAAGCCTGCTCAATTGACTTCTCTCACTGACAACGTTTTTAGGTTTAGGCTGCGGCTTAAATGTCTAAACCACATTTAATGTTTAAGCTGACACATCTGATACTTGGAAAGGGCTAGGAGCACACACACTGTCAGTGTCAGTGGCTCAGCTGTCAAGTGTTAACTCTTCAAACTGCACTTAGTCACTTGTCATTATCTACTCATATTTTTGTCACTGTTTCCAAGTGAAAAAGAGACAAAAACCTGGATGGGAGTTTGGGCGGTCTTCTCAGAACCTGACTTAGAGAACTTGACTAGTGCCTTACTCGATCCTTTGAGCGATCTAAATGAGGCACCTACATTAGATGCTGGAAGTAGAAAGTCGTTAGGAGACGGGCCAGGAAAAAGTTCCTAATGCAGCCTGTGGGAAGCTCTGCAAGGCAGAGCAGCCTCTCGTCCTGAACCTAACGCTCCTCGCTGCCAGGAGGAGCCGCCGTCGCGGGAACGTAGCTCCGCTGGTTTGGGAAGGTGCCCTGCTGCAGACGCTGCGAAGGAACCAGCGGTGGGAAAGGAGGAGGACAACAGCTTGTCGGATTTGCAGAAAGGAGAACTTGAAGGAAGAGAAGCTGCGGGGGATTGCTTCTAGGTAAGCAGATCTCACGTTGGATTTCATAAGGAAAATCTAGCACAGGGATCACCATGTGCCGCTGTGAGGCTAGGGTAACGTACAAAGGTTTTGGGCGACGGGGAAGGTAAAGGAGAAGGGTCACCAGAGGGGAAGATACAAGAAACTGGTGTTGGAGATTGTCTGACCTTCAGTCCTGCAGTGCAGCAAGGGAGGGATGGGATAATTCAGGGCTCCAGCTATAGGGCGAGGAGCTGGGACACCGAGCTCTAATCACGGCTTTTCCAGTGGCAGTCTATGCGGATGTGAACAAGACAGCTACGTCCTCACCCCCAAAAGTGCCTACCTATCCCATAGGGCAACAGAAGGTAGGAATTAGAGCTTTGCTGCCTGGGCATTTTCTGCCTTTGAAAATGGGACTCAAAATGATACCTTCTTGCCTCATGCTGCTGTTATCAAACTTAATTCACGGATATTTGTGAAAGGCTTTGAAGGGAAGTACCAAGTCTTATGAAAAAACCCTCTCTTATCAGTGAATCCCTGCGCCTGCGCCCTGTCCAGGACTAGCCCCAATAAATCTGATGATTCCACAGTTGGCTTTGGCTGCAGAGGCTGAGGATGAAAGTTACTCAAAGCTAAAACTGTGATTTTAGGCATGTATGAAGCTGGTGGAGCGTATTAATTCAGCTGTGAAATGGAGAAATAGGATAGATATCTCTCCAGACTTATGTAAGTGACACGCATCCCTTTTTGGCTGGTACAATAGGTTTTTTGATGTAATCTGTCATTAAAATTCATTCCTCTCTTGCCCCATGATCTTGATTGTTCTCTGTGATGGGAGTTTGGGATTAAAATTGTATATACCGCTCGCATCACATGAATTCTGTAATATACTAGTCCTGGCTTGGTTTCTTTCTTAACCTCGGAACAGTTTCACCATACCCCACTTCTTGGTGGCTTTTGCCGTGGGCAGAGTGGAAGTACGCGGGTATTTTGGGAGGCTATGGGACTTGGGAGTTCAGCCGTTGAATACTAAACGCGGCAGGTGGGAAACAAAGCGTGCCTGTAAAATTGAAAAGGTACAAAGCAGGCCTGAACGGCAACTAATGGCTCGGAATGGGGCACAGAGAGGAAAGCCAGCTGACCCTTTTAATCGCTTCATTCAGGTCTGCTAGAACAGAGGCATCGAGGGTAACAGAAACTACTGAACGGTGACACAACCTTCATCCTAGGGGTAATAAAGCTACATCATTTAGCTAAAATTTTACCTGAACTTATCGCTGGGAGGCCCTGGCCTCAGTTGTTTTATTTGACTGAACTTCCTGCTGTTCACTTAGAAAGAAGATCCAGGCTCCTTTTCTTTGGAATGGTGTTAAAATTGCCAACTTCTAGAGTCAGGAGTGATTCAGAGGAGACTATGACGAGGTTTCAGTGTCACTAACACGCTGAATACATTTCAGTTTGGAACATATGGTTAGCATCTTCTTTGAGCCCCTGCTTCAGCAAGAAGCAGTGAGTCACTCTGATGGGGAAGGGCTTGGGCTTTTTTGGTTTTCTTTTAACAACAAATGTTTCTTAGGATAAATTTAGGCTATTTGGTAGGAATACCAGGGATGCTTGAAATCATGCTAGCCACATAAACCAGCAGGTAGACCCAGGTGAGTCAGCCTCCTTTTTGCGTTTAGAAGGGTGTCAGAAATCGACAGGTGATCTCCAGCTACTTTCAATACCAAATGCCATCCACTTTGATTAAAAGTTTATTGTTGGTTGGGACTGCAATTTTGCGTACTCCTTCCATGCCTGCTCACAAAACAGAAGCCTTGGTTTTGGAAATAAAAATTAATGTGCTACATCATCTGCTAAAGTGGTAGAATAATTTTGATATGCAGAAATATCAGACTCATTACGAGCGCCGTTAGTTAACCATAAAAATCTGAAATTGTGAAACCCAAAAGACATCTGCCTTGTGTCTAGAGCTATCTTTTTATGTTTCATAGACAATACGCCCGTATCATAGACCTCCAGTCTGTCTCCGGTGCATGCTGTTACCCTCGCATAAATATACGACACAACATATATCTTCAGGGTTAGCTTTGACAAGACAAGATTGCGGTAATGGTCAAAGGCAAAAGCATTAATACGATAAATAACATTTCACATTTCAGTGCAGCAGCTCAAAGCTTTTAATTCACATCAGATCCTTGTGCAAGAGTATACAATAGGGGGGAATGAAGCATTCAGAGGGAAAGCCAATTGCCCAAAATCTTTAGTGTAGTCAGTAGCGCAGTCCTGAACTCCTGCCCTGCTCTTAATCACCAACAGACATTTTCTTTCCTTGTGGATTGAGTAGTCTGTATAAAATATTAATATTCTCTTGCTCCTTTGAATGTCTCATGTATGAATTCTTTAAAGCAAGGATTATCTCTTACCATGTTTTTAAGCAGCACAAAGTCACGCAGAAGAAATCATGAGTTGGAAAGGCTGACATAATAAATGTTTGTGACATTCTCAGACACTTCAGTAATACAAGTCCTCTAGCTGGAGAAATTTGTAAGTTTTTTAAAGCAAGCACAGATTTACTTCTCAGATGTTTCTGTGCTTCTCTCGGTAATTTCAGGGCCCCCTCCGGACTGGGTGAAGCTCAAAGTGACTCACCGAGTGCGGTGCACGCATCTGTGCGCTGATGTCAGGCATAAATGCATCTTTCCTCCTACTGCTATGGCAAGTTGTGACCCTGAATCTGAGACCCATACTTGAGATTATCCCTGAGAGCTAAGGGAGGCAACAGCCTTGGCATAATATTTGGCTAGAACAAGCTGTCATGGGGCTTTCCTTAGCATTTTGAAGTGCCCAGCATTAGCCTAGTGCTCCTCAGCTTGGCACAGTGGGCAGCGCGTGAAGTAAGAGAGCCCGGGACCAGAGCTCGGTCTCTGTTTCTATCCCTAGTTTATGTTCAGTGGGAACAAGTCTCTGCGCCTCTTTGTGTCTCCATTTCCCCACCTGTGAAGTGATGCCCAAATCCATTGTAAAGCTTTAGCTAAAAGCCAAGCGTTTTGATCATGAATTCCAGAACTAAGGACAAATTTGAGTGATGCCCAGCAGTGATGGTTTTACTTGGGTAGATGTGCATTATTTCAAGATTTGTGTCTTCCCCTACACAAACTCTTCTCGATTTGCGGATCGTCAATGGTATGACCGTGTCAGAGCTCAGGTTATCTCTGGATGTATTTTGGTTTTTTCAGTCCCTGCTCCGAAGAGCTCTTATCCAAGTCAGTGAGAAATTATCTTCTGCCTTGCAAATTGAGGCACGGTATAATTAAGATATTTGCCAGATGTCCTCCAGTGTTCACAACGGAGCCACAGACTGACCCCAAATCCCTTCTGCCCTCACTTTCCCCACACCTCAGCTGCAAGACGATTCTTCCGCTCGTTTGTCTGCAGAGACATTTATATAACATGAGTACTGAAGTGTGTCCTTTACGCAGGCTCCACTTTCATCCGCAGCAACTACATTTAGTCCTATCTTAAATCAAGCCCAAAGGCCTTGAGAATTTTGCTAGCACATCATCTGTCAGAGGTCTTTCTACCCGAATAAATCTGTGTACACCCAGAGCACACCAAGGGAAGGATCAAACTAATTGACTTCTCCTTCTAACAAAACATTTTTCGGAATGGGGCATCAAAATGATCATCTGACACAAATCATCTGTTTCCTTTCTCTTTTTCTGCCTCCCCACCCTTTTTATGGAAGGAAAAACAAAGGCATCCTTTAGGATGGTATTTACAGTGCCATTGTCTCCAGTGCAATCATGACATTTCATCACAGAGCAACACCTCCTGCCTTTCCAATTACATTAAATTTTCAAGATGTCTCAGAGTCAGCCCAGAGCAAACTAGATCAGATGGATGCCTGGCTGCAAATATTTCCAGGCCCCCCCTTAAAGAACTGTGAAAGATTTAGGTGTCTTTAGTCCAAACGGAGGTAGACAATACATTTATTCTTTTCTCTCTGTGCCAGTAAAGTCCCGGGGACCAGACTGGAACGGAGGAGAGGCAGATGGAAGTGAAGTGGTGATGAAATGCAGCCATCCGTAGGTCAGCTATGGTGAAAACGCTAAACATTTAATTACCTGATAAAACCTCCCCCTTTCCCCTGAAAATAGGTTTGTAAAAGTCAGGATCAAGGCTGTCTACCTTGGGTTTCTCTTCCCCCCATATGTCTTCCAATTATTCTGTTTGGCTTTTCAGTTTTGTGCAAACCGACATGGAAAACCATTTTCTCTGGCCATCTTTTGGGAGAGTGAGCTGGGTAACGCGGAGTCCTCTTGCGGATCTGCTGGTGCGGGGAGCAGAGCGTACGGCCGGGCACCTCCAGTCCATAAGAGCGAGCGTGGGGGGGAATTTCAGAGCAAAAGCATCAATCCTAAGTAGTCCTTTGGGGTGCTTGTCCCAGTTCAAATTCCTGAGTCCATTTTCTGACTGATCCTGAGATGCACAGGGCGGGAGAGAGCAGGTGAAGAGCGTCTCTGCAAGTCGCGTATATTTTGACACTATATAGGTAAGGTCTGCCACAAATCTCACTCTGGCAGCGTACGATGTTTCTGAGGCATTCGGTATGCCTCCTACCTTTGAATTTCAACTTCAAACCCTAGCTTAAACCTGCATTCAGCCTTCTTCCCAAACCGTTCCTGATCATGTTGTATTTAATGACTTTTATTAACAATGCAAGACTGGTAATAAGATTACTAAAAATGTTTATGGGACAAATTCATTTAGAAAGATAAACCTGCTTGAGGACTTGGGGGTCTCCTGGGCTAGACTCTCCTAGCTGTAATTATTATTACATAAACAGCAAGTGAGTGTGATCTATTTCATTCTAATATTAAGCAATAGCTTTTCTTTTAATCTCTTAATGTTTTCCCTAGGCATTTTGGAGGTGGTAGGGAAGATCCTGAGTAATAAAGCATGAATCTAATGTGCTAGCAGGAATGGGAAGTATCTATGCGATGTCAGCATTGCTTTGTCTCAGATGTTTAACAATAATGAAACATATAAAAGCTTTCTTTTGACTAACAGTCTGCTGCTGCTCATTGAAGTGAGAGAACAGATGATCTGCTCTGGACTCTTATTCTATCCCCTGTGCTGCTCTGTGTGCACATGCCTGGGTGCTTCCCCCCACAAGCACCCTGCAAGACAGAAGTTGCCATAAAGTATGTGATTTTTTAATTTGGGGGTTTTTTTTATTCCTGGTGGTAGAACTGGCAGCTTTTAATATGGAGTTTATTTCTGCGTTTGGCCTTTAGGAGGGCCAAATTTTCAGAGTGCCTTTTAGAGTCTTCCCAATTATTATTGATTAAAATTGGCTTGCTGCAGCCAGCTGAACGAGCACGGGCACCCTTGTGTCAGCCGGTCTTCCCATCCAAAGCTGTTCACATCTGCAGACCAGAACTCCTGGGCTGTCCAACGCCAGGCTCCTGCCGCTCAGCTGCTGGGAGGCTGCGCTTCCCCTGCAAGCTCATGTCAGTGCTGTACGTGCATATGGGGCTTCTGCTGAAGGGTATCTGCTTCCATGGGAAAACTGCTTTAAACCATCTCGGACCTGTGGAAGCAGCTGGTTTGGTGTCCGTGCCTGTGAACGGCCAGGTAAATTAGGGACAGGCTCTCCTTGACTTGCTCAGGGGTTGTGCCATGACAGTACAGGCTGCTGTCAGCTCGCCAGAGCTATTTGCAGATGGATCTTCCGCTGTATGGCTCAGGTGCTGTGAACTGTGGACATCAGCGATTCACGGCAACGCGGGGAAAGGACATGCTGGGAATCAAATCTGCCTGACAGGTGAATAGATTTGTATTTGCAGAGGCCAGCTCGGAGCAAAGCAAATGAGCAACTGTCCTTTCAGCTGCTCAGCCGTGGCCAAGGGTAAGCCAGACCTCCTCTGGAACAGGGTGGACGAGCCGGTGCGTGCATCCAAAAATCTTAGTCCAGGCCTCCCCAGGTCAGCGTCTAGGATTAGGACTTGCAAAGCCACTGGCCTCCAGTGGCAGTGGGGCCAGAGCTGAGAGAGATGCCCCGAAGTCTGGCCCTTGGCACTCGTTTCCAGTAGGAACTATTGCATTTTTCCAGTAGGAACTATTGCATTGCTGAGGGTGGGCTCTCTCATCTGTGTTCTCTTCAGTTGCGAGTTATGGCTTTCCGCACTGGTTGTGCTCTCTGCAGCAAAGGTGATTTCCACTCCCATAAGCTGATATTCCGTAGATGAGATGAGTAGCTCTCTTGTTTTTCCATGAATTTCCTTCAGAGGAAATAAGCCCTATGTTGAAGCAGGGCAATGGTGGAAAGAAGAGGTATGATAGTATTAATTGGGGGGAGTCCACACTGCATGTTACTGCAGAGGTTTTCTTTGAGCTGATTAAACTTAATAAATCTGCCTGGGGAAGTTGTAGAAGGTACAGGATTTTTAAAATGGGCCTGTCATCACCAGGAGTCCACTACTTGCTGTTCCTCAGTGCCCACATCCATAAAGCAAGCAAGAAGGAACGAGCAGCGGGACTACGACTCGAATAAATATTTCAAGCTAAAGCAACTTTAAAAACGCGTTGTAAACAAGAGCGGAAATTTATCTCCAGATTCAGCGCTGCGGCGGGTTGGAAGCAGCTCGTTGGAGAGCGAAAGGGTGGAATGAGTAAAGTTGGCTCGAAAGCGCGCGTGCAGCCATCTGTTGTAGCGGCGCGCTGACGGAGCAGGTCGGCACGGGCGGCATCGCCGGGGTCGCGGCTGACGCGGGAGCAAGCCGGGCTTCGCGCACGGGGGACCGCCGGCGGCGAGCAGAAGCAAACGCTGGCCGAAGTCCAGGTGGGATTGTAGCACGAGAGAGTCGTCGTCCTCCAAGGAAAGTCGAGGCCGTGCCGGGAGCCGGAGTATAGGTCTTGTCTCCGAAGGCACAACCCGCGTGGATCAGACGGGGTTAATGTGTATTTTAGATGAAAACTGTTGAGTTTTCTTCGCGCTCTTCTGAAACAAGGTGACTTCTGGAACAGGGCGAAATAACTTTGCAGAGGGTGATTGAGAAAGAAAATCTCTGCTTTCCAAGAGTTGGCAAGGGGTTGTGTTGCTTCAGACCCGAGGGAAACGTGTTCCATTAATGTTGAATGCTTTGCTCGAAAGAAATGTTTGCCTACCAGTTTCTTCCCTATTTCCACCTACCTGAGGAAAAGAAAAAAAAATCAAAACAAAAACCATGTCATGCAGAAACTGCTTTTCCCCAGAAGGGCAGAGCTATGGGATTCTCTCAGATATCCTCTGAGGACTTAGTTGTTGTGGTTGATTTCGCTCAGAAAACATTCAAAAACCATAGCAATGAGGCAGTGTAAAACCCCAAGATAGATATTAATTGTTCCTGTGCAGGAATGTAATAGCAACCAGGTTTGGAGTTATTGATCCTCATGGAGTTTGACACAGTCAGAGGCAATTTGGGGTGGAAATTTGGGAAATGAATTAAACACAATTTTCTTTTAATAGGAATTTATAGGTCATTTAAGGCTTAATGATCTCTATCCAGAGCTATTGGCTTTGGAACCCTTAGGAGGAACACACAGGCAGGGAAACAGCCCAGCTTGCTGGCTGGGGAGAAGGAGCAATTTCCCCGAGGACGTCTGCTTAGAAGTCAGACCGTGGCTTCAGAAAAGCAAAGGATAAACAAGTGCTGGAGGAAGAGGATGCAACAGGAATTCAGCTCTGTTGGGTCCCAATGGGGAAAAAGCAACAGAGGCCGCTGAGGTTAAGTAGTGATGTAAGAGCAGAGAATTTATGTTCATTTTGGAATACACACCTAGAAACTATAAGCAGCCTTGCGGGGCGGTGAGGTGGGAGGCATCTGTGTATAGTAGCACTGTCGAGCTGGAGGCAAGGAAGGAATACCGAGCGTAAAATCATGCCAAAGATTTCAGCTCCCAAGAAAGGGCTTTTTACACCTCCGGTCTCTGGGGAGAAAGGAAAGAGAAATGAGAAAGGAGGGAGGGGAATGCAGCAAAGACAGATTGATTTCAACTGCTCTCTTTCTTTGCTTTCCACCAGAGAAAATGGAGGTGGAACGATTCCAAAGGCAAAGCTCAGATGCCTGTTGATGCTGCTAGGAGAGACCTTAAGCGCTAAGCACATACAGGCAGGACGTCACGTCGTATTAGAAGTTCTCCAAATATAAAGGGAGAGCGAGTTATATATTTTTCACAAGGAGGACCTGCATGTTGCAGAGGTTAAGCTGCAGCGGGATAAACGTGAGCACATGTTTCTGAAGAAGAGCTTCTCTCCAAAAATAGTGTCAGGAATGGGAAGGGAATTGAAAGCAATCAGTGGTTTGTCAGCATTTTTAGACAAAAGTTAGAATCGCTAGCGTCGATGCTTCGTTGAGGTATTTCATTGGTTTTGCTGCTTTGGTGGTAGTCTGCAAAACACAGTATTCTTGATGAAAAATTCAAGACTTAAGGGTCAGAAATCCAGAGCTAAAATCAAATGTTTTGTTTTCTGTTGCCAGGGATAGTATGGTTGATTTGACCTTTCTATTACTACTCTTATTATTGCAGTTTGATGTTATATTTTTAATAGTTGGGTTTTTTTACTTTGCTATATGCTGAAACATAGAAGGAAGCAAAGCTGTACATCATAAAGCAACGGTCACAAAGGGAACTTTGTAATTGAGCTCTTAATAGCTGTACTACTGGCTTTGACCACTGCCATCTCCTTCCTAAATGGGAAAGGAAAGCATAAAATGTCTCCCTCCAAAAGTCTTGCCTAGCACTATTATGAATATTATAATTAAAAGAGGTTATGGAGTACTACAGATGACTGACAGGGTGGAAGTGGAATAAAAGTTTGTAAATTCAACTTTCATGGGGATCTTTTAAAACAGTTAATTGGATGTCTTTTAATAATAGTCTGGACTTTTTTAGAAACAAACGCCTTAAGAGATGTAATATCCTGCTTGGTGTTCCTGACACGGTAGTCTAGTGCATGTTGGTATGGGAAGGCTGTAAAATGATTTTCTTTGAGAGAAAGGTTCAATATTGTATTATTCTTATTATTTTTCGCTTCAGGCACTGTATCTCCCACAATGCAACGTGGATGACAAAAAGTGACCCCTTTCTTCCCCTTAGATTTATAATTTTTCCAAAGTCTGATGTTAACAGTGAATTACCATTCCTGGAGCTCTGTATTTATCAGGAATGGCAGAGGAGTTAATTGCATAGCCAGGGAGCTATGCATTAAACAATGCCTGGCGATTTGTTCAGCGGGTTGTTTATTGCTACTACTCTGATCAAACGCTGCTGTGCTTCCCTTCGTGGTGTTTCAGCTTCTCCTCCCCTTACTAAAACCAGTGGATAACAGACCAGTGAACAGTAGTGTCATGGGATTCTTCCCTGCCCCGCCCCCCCAAGAGCTGGTTTCTGTAAAGAAATACTGTTTCTTAATTATCATTTATCCACTTCATTAGGTATTGTCAGCAATGGAATAAGAAATAGGGCTGCTAAGATGATGCACTTTTGTATTTATTTTCTTTTCTGGGGAGTTGGAGATCATTTAAACAAGCAGAGGGGTTAGAAACACTAAAAGCCGAGTTTTCTGATGGGCAGAACAGGGGCCGGGGCTCGGGGCAGCCCTGCTGTATTTCTGGGCTTGTCCGGCCGCTGCCACGTCACCAGCTCAGCGCTCTGGGGCGATGCTCCAGCCCCCAACCCAGCAGCGAGGTACCCTCTGGAAGGAGCATTTCTCTCCCTTTTCCCAACCTATTGCTTCTTCGGACAGCTCTTACTCCACGTGTAGACAGAGCCCAGCAGAGCGCAGCTTCGGTCTCTTTAGGGGTCTGTAGGTATTACTGCACTGCGTACCGTAGTGAGGATAAAACTGGTGCGGAAGTGACATCTCTAGCTTAAAACAGCTTGTCATCGGAAGGTGCTGGGCTCCCCCAGCTGTCACCGACGGTAAGAGGACATTCGCTCTGTAGCGAGGTGTGTTAAAAGGCTGGTCAGAGCCATATAGCTTTCTTTTCGTTAGCAATTACTTAATACCTGATTAGGAAGTGGTAGGAGCGAGCACGCTGGAGGCAGGAATAATCTGGAAAAGACATAGTCACGAGTATCCTCTTGAGTTACTGGAATACTGTAAAGATGGATTTGCCATGTTTTAACTCCTTATAATCTGTACATTTTCGATAGGTTATCTTACATTTCCTTTGGAATGAGCTCATTACCACTTTCTGAATAATATGGAAGAAAAAAGGTGGAAATCGGGAAATGAGCTAAGCGTTCGTTAGATTTCCTATGGCCTCTGGTAGAGATAAATGAGACACCTGCTCCAGTGGGTATCTTTGCTGCAGGATCTGAGGAATTAAGTGAAGCAGGAGGTGCTCAGCTCGGACGAGATACTGCGTATGTTAGGGGAAAATTGGGACTGTATAAGGGCAGAAGCTGCAACGTGCCGGTTTCCTTCTCCGTGGGAATGATGAAATAACCAAGGACGAGGGAGAGACCTTTCACGTCTCTGTTTAGTGTGATACATCAAGGCAGTAGCGCGGGAATGGCCCAACAGGGAGGTTTATTTCTCCTGCTCAGGGTTTATCCTTTATAACCTCTGCAGCTCTCGGCTGGGGGACTACAGTAAACTTCATTTTAATCGGTTCACCAACTGATTCTCACCTCCGGCAGCCCAGGTACCTGCTTTGCTGACGGCGCATCGGTCGCTCAGACCTGGACAGATGGGAAGCAGGGAGAGGCTGGCTCAGGGACTTGGCCGGGGAGGAGGCAGAACAGGCAGCATCGGTCAGGACCTCGAATGCTCGTCCCAGTGGGGACTGCTGGCCTGTAAATCGCTGTCACTCAGCGATCCTCATCTCCCTCGGAGGGATCTTCATCTCCTTCAGACGGGCTGAACAGCTGCTCCTTCTCCCCTCGCCCTCCTTCTGCCTCTGCGCCATATCCAAGCTTGATTTCTTTATTCCCGCTTGCCGTGTTCGTCTGGATCAAAGGTCTGACGGGCTGTGGGTGGAAAACTCCCCAGCAAGAGTCGCAGATAATCGTAGTGGCGATTCCGGTTCTTTGCGGGCTACTAATCACCTGTCAGATGCTAACGTGGGGCTGGTGCTGCTCTCCTAGCCCCAGCTGGCAGTCAGTCCAGTCCGCAGCGGACCTTTTAATCTCTGCACTGACTTTTGTTGACAATAGCTCGTATTTGTATAGTCACCTCTCACCTTGTCTCAGTTAAATGAATAAACATCTCTTCTTGTTATTAATTCACCCCTTTTTTTTTATTTTCTGCTGCTGTCACTCTGTCAATCTCTTCTGTGGCAGAGGCAGACATGAAATCCATTTGACTAAATAGAAATGCAAAGATAAAATGGCCCCAAGGACAAGCTCTGGGAAAACATGGGGAGAAGCGAAAGAAAATGAACCTCTAATGCAGAGAGTCCATTCAGTGATTTTTGAATTTCTTTAATGATTGTCTAGTTTCATAATGTTTCATGCAAATGAAAAGGGCATGGAACAAATGAAACATGGACTACCTTTTTATGCATTCATCATCAGCAATTACTCTTTGCTCCATATATTCCAGACTTATATCTAATGACAATAGCTGAACACACTGAATTGATTATAATCAATTAGGAACCCTTTTTACCTAAATAGAGAATTCTTATTCATGATGGTTTTTTATAATCTCCAAAGTCTTCATTTAAAATTCAAAACCAAGAAACTTTGACCCAGAAGAATGTGGGATATATTTTTAAAAATGCAAAACCAGAAAACCCAGAAAGATGACTTAAAGCAAACCAAATAATCGAGCAATTTAATCGTCATGCTGCCCATCAATCTTTGCTCTTATCCTTGCGCTTTTCAGTTTTACGTGGAGGATGCATAGTTCAGGAAAAGACGTACATTTCTTCTGTTGGAAAGAAAGCAATGGTGGCAGTGAAGCTCCTTGAAAAGCCCTTGGCAGAATCCGTCGTGTAGAAGAGGCAAGAGAAGAGTCAAGCACTTCCAGATTACGTTCCCCATCCTGCTCAGTGCTCTGATGGACCCTTCCAGACCTGCTGGAGAACGAACGCTGCTTTAGCGTTGCTTCAAACTGGGAGACGTGAGGTTACCACAGCCTGCTCTCCTCCGTCGTTAGCCCCTGCAGTCACAAGCGCATCGCCGCTGCACTGCCAGGGACCCTCGCTCAGCACCGCGCTCTGCTTTCTCTGCCGGCCCGTTGGGGTATCCCCAAAACCGAGGCTTTTCTGCCTGAGGGTGTTCCCTCTTGTCCTGTGGATGGCTGGAGCCGGATCCTGGCTCGCCACACAGCCTGGCAGACCCAGTATCACCTAAGGAAAGTCAGCGTTAGTCTCCCAACCCAGGGGTTGGCACGGCTGGAGGGCGAGGGCTGTACTTTCCTCTTGTTCCCACGGCTGCCTTCCCTGAAAGTCTCTCCTCCTCCTCCTCACCTCTTTGCTTATTGAATTCCCTTTGCCCGTACGTGACTTCAGAGGACGCTCCCTGTAGCCTGCACCCGCAGGTTCGAGATGTAGATCTTGGGAATGGCAGTCTAGGTTCACCAACAGACCAGCCTTCAGTGCTCTCGCCGGTCAAAACCAGCGCGATGTAGACGTGCAGTTGCGTTTGAGTCCGCCTGGGAAGATTCTTTTGACGGATTGACACAGATGTTGGCCATATTTAAAAACTAACGTTAACCTGGATCTTCCCTGACACTGTTCCCATACCCTGCAGCACAGAAGAAGCAGCAGCAGGGTGACAAGCAAACCCTTTCAGAGACCGGCTTTGAAATGGACACCCCAAGGATTTAATTATTTCCCTGGGTCTGATGCTTGACAATTTCCAGTGCAACTCTGGCTGCTCGCGTATTAGTTTCAGTTGAGATTGCTGGCATGCAGCTGGAGCGAGAAAGTATATGGATTAATTATAGGCCTGGCCACCTGCTTCACCTAGCACAAGCTCTCTGAGTTTGCAGCTAATTTCACGTTGGCAGGCTCTATCCTTATGACGATGGAAATGGAAGTGAGTTTGTACAACGCTGCTTTCACCAGCGTAATAAATTCTGAATGCTCCACTCAATATTCTGCAAAATAGATTGGAAGCTCAAAAGTAGATTTTGCTCATTAAATCCGTGTACATTTCTGGAATGGAATAGGGAAGAAGTGATTAGATCCCACTCAGCCTCTTCTAGCTCCTTTTCCCTAGGGCTGTGATGACTTATGGAAGGAGAGCAGGATATTTTGGGGTAGGAGAACAGAGGCGGTAGGTGACTGCAGTTCAGGGGAATTTGCATTTTTTCAGGGCATTTCCAAGTAAAGTGAGGCCAGCGATCACTGGCAGTTTCTCTTACCGAGGTACTTTTTCTCACTGTCTGCTGCCTCCTCTGACTCTGCCTTCGTGTAGGTGAAAGGACGGAAATGGCACTTTGGGATGAAGCTTTGATTGCCTGCTCTGTGTCTTCTCAAAGCTTTTTTGTCAGGACATGGAGTTTCTCTATGCCTTAGTTTCCTATTCTGAGGGGAAACGGGTATAATAGTTCTTATTCCTTCTTCTGTCCTTTGTCTTTTGTATAATTTAAGTCGTAAGCTCCATGGGGTAATGAAAGTTCTCACTGTGCCAGTATAGAGTGCTTACAAATGTGCTGTAACCTTGTCCTGGGCCTCTAAACCCTACTGCAATGGAAATAATGTAGTGATGAAGAAGAGTCTGGAAAGCACTTGGGATTCAGCGATGACCTCTAATACGTGCTCTCTGTATCACACCACAGGGAACAAATCAATCAAAGAACAAGAAGTAAGGAAATCAAGAGACTCAACAAGTTCCCTCACTCACCTTAACCTCCGAGGAAAGAAAACGGCAGAAGAGACAATCCTCTTTTCCTCCTGAATACAGGATAACACAGTTGCTTTTCATGGCAAATTAAATAAGGTTCATTTTCCTTGCTATGTTTGTTTCCCTACCTCTGCTAACTATGTAAGGTGTCTCCAGCCACAGTCAGTCTCTCTCAGGTAAATTAAGAGTCTGTCGGTGCTATCGGGGCTGAGTGACCGAACAGGCTCTGCCACGGGAGAAAAGCCGTTCTCAGGAGAGCGGCCGCTCTCCACTACTTGGTCCTTCTTCTGTTATCTGAGCTCTTTGACTTTTGTGAATGCATGATGCGCTAATAGTTGATTTATGGGAGCTGTTTTACTTGGGAGAGACGACGCTGTGACGGTAGGGGCAGCGTGGATCCCTTAGTAGACAGGTGGAGAATCCAGGCTGCTCTGGAGAAGGTTTGGTCCTCCTCCCACCTGGAAAGTGTCTACCCCGTTGTGACTTTTCTGTTGTGGATCCTCTTTCTTACGGTCCTTAGCAGGGAAAGGGCAGCAGCTTGCAATGTTTGCTCACACGCTGCTTGTTGTGCAGCACACTCGCGGGCTGAGCAGTGAGAAAATCTCTCCTGAGCGCTTCAGTGTTTGGTTACCCATAGATTTAAAATTTCCTGTCTGGTCTTTGCTGTTTACAGCTATCTACAGTGGGGTTTAACAGAAGGCAAATCACGTTTGTACAAACTCTGGGTTAAAAAGCGCAATTTCTCTGTTGTACAATGAATTGCAGTTGGTCATTTCTTCCCGTGCCCATGAATCAGAAGGGCTCTGCCCTATTTTTAAAGAGGGTAGAGAAGAAAGATGCTGGAGTCTGATGTCTGACATGAAATTTAATTAAGCTTTCTGCTTCTTTATGGCAGCCTGGAGTTTGTTTAGCCTATCCTGGTATCTGTAAAATCATTATTGGACCAATAATTTCTGACGAACATGTTCTAGGAAATGGTGTCAATTATTACTGTGTAGGACTTTGTTATTTCAGTCTATTACCTGTAAATGAGTTATTCACGAACAAGAAGTTCAATTGATAAAAGGCAAAAAATCAATAGGTAAGATTGTTGAGATTAATTCTGAGTTCATAATGGATTTTCCCCCATTGAGGTTTCCAAAAGCTTTTGTAGACTATCTGTCTTAGACCTAAATTTAAGTTTCTTGGAGCCAAATTTGTGACTGAACTCACATGAAACTTTTGTAAATCCTTATTTTTGCGTTAAGTTTGTTAATAATTTCAAAATTACAGCCATTGGGGATAAGCGATGAGAGCTATAAAACCACACTGGACCTTCTTCAGCAGAAATTGCAGGAAGTTTTCTGGATGCAGTGAAAGAAGGGATAATTTAGTTTAATATTTATGTTATCATGTGTGTCAAAGATCGGGATGCTATTGTGCAGGCTGCTGTACCAGCTCAAGAGGACCCATTCAATCAGAGAGATTCTCATCTAAATAGAGAAGAAAAAGAGAATATCCTTCTCAGTTTCTATCTGGGCATCAGGACCCTAAATGCTTTGCCAAGGGGACTAAAAATTTGAGCCTCCAGCATCCCAGCCAAGTGCCGGATAGCTGTCTGAGGAGGATTATTACTGTGCTCGTAAAGAGCAGGTACCGTGATTAGACTTCAGTTCTGACCTCGTACGTCGAGGCGTCACTGCCTTAAAAGCAAATGGGCAAAAAGAGCTTTGTTGTACTGCTGAGTCGTTTTGATCTGACGTGGAGAGGACTAGAAAAAAATTGTTCCAGATGATGGGGTTTTGCAAGGTATGGAGGAAATGGTGGAAGATGGCAGGAGGTAATTCCTGTGTGCTGAGACTGAGACCCTGGCTCATTAGAGAGTTGGAGCGGTTACCTAACTGTAAGTAAATGTGAAGAATTTCTTTGAAAATCCATTTTCTACTAACGTGTGGAGTAAGATGGGCAGAGAAGCGTTTTCAGGCTTAGCCTTGGCTGTAAACTTGTCCCTCCTCTCCCACACCCTTGGCACTCCAAAACCCAGCACGCATCTCACCAGCCTTCCTCCTGTCACCCTCCCTTACTGACTCCTTCTGAACAGCCTGTAAATTCTGGTAGCCTGAGGACCGGAGAAGTGGTGAGCATCCTTGAAGAGTCCTTGTTCAGTCTTTTCGTATGACCGGAACAGGTCCCTCAGGATGTTTGGAAAAAGTGCTGCTGACTCTAGTCGTCTCCTGCCGGCGTTTGACACCAGTGACACCCAAGTTTCTCATTTCTTTTTTTACCTTTTTCTGCTGAACCAGCGTTTCCTGGCTCTCCATCCACCCACCTTTCATTGTCGCTGGTCGGAAGCTTAGAGCCATCATCTGCATCTCCAAGCCCATCAATTAGTTTCTGTTTTAATCAAGGAATCGTATCTTCCTCTTCGGGCCCATCAATCATCTCCGGCTCTTTGTGAAGCTGCAGTCATCCATCCTTCACCTGCCTCATTACTCAGAGGAAGGCTGCGCTGCCGCGGTGGGCAGGGAGGTTGCCGTGCCAGCTCTCCCCGCGGCACGGGGAGGTTGCGGCTTGCGAAGGGTTCCTCTGCAGCGGGCAGGACCTTGGCGTTTCTTCCTTTCGTCCTCCCTTTCTTCAGGGCACTCGGACCGCTCGGGATGAGTTTCTTTCTTCCGCAGCCATAGCTCATTGCTGGGCAGGGATCTCTGTGAACGAGGGTGTTGCTCGACGTCGTTTGGCATCAAATAGGCTTTGGCAGCAGCTCTGCCTCTGCAACGGGGAACGGCATATACGAGAAGCCCTCTCCAAACAGGCAGTATCATCCGTCAGATCTCAAATGGGGTGTCTCTAATTAATTAAGCATATAGTCGACCTAACGAAATGGGAGACAACGCCCAAAGTTAATGCTGTCGTTTCTGTCACTAAGCGTCGTGCTGCTGGTGGGGGCACGATTAAGTGTTACCGTAGAGTTTACGTGCATGTAAATCCTTTTCTAGGGTTAAGGAGAATATGAGCAGATGCTGCCAAATGTCTCGTCCTCCTGGCTGGAAGTCCCAATATCACGGCCTGCCCTGGGATTTATGAAGAAAACACTTCTCGCTACAGAGAGGTGTCCCCACGCCCCGAGTCCCAGGTGAGCCTCTCGTTTTGAGCAGGGCTCACGCTGCATTTGGAGCTTTCCCTCCTGCACCCCGTGGCTGGCCGCCTGCGGTGCTGCAAAGCAGAAGCCGGGCTGCGACGCTGCTGGAGGAGAGGAGGGTTAACAAACAGATTCTCTGCCTTGCACGCAGACATGCAAGCTGAGCGAAGAAGCAAATAAGACAAGTGTAGTGAGGCATATTTCTCATTAAATATAGCAACTGGAAACACAGCTACTGGAAAAGGGAGCTCATTTATCATATCTCATGGATGACACTGTGTTTTATTACTTCTGGGGCTGTAGGTAAACTTCTGTCTTACAGGGTAACACAAGGAATCAGAGCGTTGTAGTTGCTAGGGTTCCGGCTCCTGTTTTAATATTTCCCATCTGCTCCATTGCAGTTCTCGTTAATCGCGTGGTGTAATTTTGTGCACCGTCATCCGAGCCCGTTAGGACGAAGCCCTCGGTGTGCCCCGCGGTGCCGCTGCTCCCAGGCGCAGAGACCCCCGTTGCCTACACGGACTTAACGTTTGGATCCTGAAACTTTGCACCCTGGAAGTGCTGCTCTCCCCACCTTGTCCGCTCTCTTGCGTTAAGCCCATCCCTACAGAAAGGGATTTTTTAGTGCTAGTACCAGGCCTTAGCTGACACATGCGAGATGCGTGATACAGCAGCTATTGTCATATTTACTTCTTCTACAGATAGCAGCAGCTACAAGTTTAGGCCCTTTCAGTAAAGTTCCTGACAGTAATTGTCCTATTAAATTTGTGTGCAAATTTTATATCGAAAAGTTATCATTTGGTGACTAAACATTCCACTAACACCTCATCTATATCGAGTGTTGGGGTATGCAGGCATTAGTATGCCTGCAAGGCTGTGCAGCCTGTGAAAATGTGTGAAAACTGGATGAACAGAATAAACTGCTGCTAAAACATCTAATCCTTAGTTTTAATTTTTGCTGCTGTTCACAGCTGGGCAGATTACAGCCCCGTGCGTCCTTCAGGTGTGGGAAGCTCTCGCGGCCAAACCCAGCAGGGTTTGCCACGTTCCTTTGCTGCAGAGACTCCGGCTGCTCCGAAAGCACCTCGGCAGCCTGGAAGCGTGGGAGCCCTTTGGGGTTCAGCTCTGGTGTCTGTTCTATCGTGCTATTTTATTTTGCTTGATAAGGGGACAAAGATACAGTAGTCACAGTGACTACTCTATCACAAGGCGGTCTAGGGAAGCTAACACCCGCGGTGGTTCCTAGTCGGCTTTTTACTGCCGCACAAGAGGTCAAATGCTGGGATCCCTGGTCCAATTTTGAGGCTAGCTTGAGGTCCGCGGTGGAGCATCACTCCACTGTGGCTTTGCCGTACGTGCCCGAGGGGTGCTGACGGGCGGGAGAGTTGGTTCGCGAGCGATGGATGTGGAGGTGGTTTACGTGGCGAGACCTGTGTGTGTTGTAAGCGTTCCAGGAAAAGCATATAGGGATCCCGACTGTTAGTGCCCTCCAGAGGGGACACCCAAATGTCGTCCCGGCAGTACGCAAGACGTATAGCATATATTTTAAAGCTCGTATATGAATGTGTGTTTCGGTCTACGTGATACACAGGGGCCAAGGGAAAAGCTTGCCAACATCAAAGGCTGACAAAAGGCTGCCTTTTTGCATGTTAATGCCTAGAGGTGTATTAATTTGCTTGATATGTTTTCTAACCTTATGTGTTTATCAGTCTTCCCTGATTTGTATATCAAATGCATATCTTATACTTATGCCGTGCTTCACTTCAGACATCTTATAGTGCTGATCTATTCTGGCAGATATGAAGCACCTGATTCCTTCCTTCCTAGTGTGCGGTAGGATTAATTGCTCCATTTTGCCCGTGCCTACAATTAGCACGGGCAGGGAGCCGTTCCTCCTTCACGTTAGGCCTCGGGCTGGCCCGAGCGCTGTCCCGCTAATTGCTTCCTAAACATATACGGAAGAAATTGTGATCTAAATGATGGCCAAATCAAAGTGGTACCAGATAAGGATTACTCTTCGTGAACCCACTTGAGCTTCACTTGCTGTTTCCTCTCTCAAGCCCAACCTTTCTATAACGTTCAAGACGACAATTATTTAAAGAGTAACTCATGCCTGGTCCTTTCCCCTCCATTTTGCAACCGTCGTGCTGCTGTGTAAGGGGGTGGGTACCTCACGGCACCGGCCCTGCCGGGATGGGGGGTCGAGTGGCCGGAGAAGCGGCGGCGATACTTCTCCGTGGCTCGGTTCACCTGGATTTTTCAGCTTCCCGGTGAGGGTGAATTACCAAGGCAGAGCAGATCTTCATGCATCAGCTGCAGCCCCCTCAGAAGTGGAAAATTGTAGGTGATGATGATAAATCTTATGAGGAAAAATGTCAAACACTAGTGAGCTTTCTAGTTAAAACACTGCTACTCGTAAGTGTCATGTGGAAGGGAATCGCTCTTTGTACGTGATATAAAAACTCATAGATATGAGAAAGCTACTCAAACCAGGCAGAAAAATCTATATTTGCATTCAGTGTGATTAAGCACAAGTCAGTTCTGCTGGTACGAAATGCCTGCCCAGAAGAGTTATGCAAGCCAGGTGATAATAGCTGTGGGAGAGGAATTTTAAAACACCGGGACATCATGTATGAATAGTGGGTGGACTATTCATTAAGCCATAGTTTTATTGCAGGGACAGAACTTGTCCGTGTATTTGATAGGAGAAGAGAAAACATGGTGGAATGGATAACAGAGTAATTACCCGTATTGTTGCTTACCATTATTACAGCAGGTCACAAGGAGGACATAACAGGCTAGGTACCATAAAGGTCATATTTCTAATTTTAATGGCTTGAATTTTCTCTCTAGACTGAGGTCAAAGATGGCTGTTAATCTCTGTAAACGGTTTTGGTGTATAAACTAGTTTAATCTTCCTTTTTGTAAGGAAATGTGTACTCTAGCTTAGGTACAAAAATAAACAATTTTTTGTTCTTTATTATCACGTCTCTGCAGCAAATGCCTGAGTTATTGGTAGCAGTTACAAAAAGCTAGATTTCTTCCTTGACTGGCTCAGGCTATATTCAATGTTGAGACTCGAACAGAACTTATATAATTTAAAAATATTATATGAATAAAATGTGAAAGTGGCTTTCTCTCTAAGCTATCAGTTTGCCAGTCTCACCTGGAGAGAGAGTAAATGATTTTTACAGATTACGTGCCTTTATAGTGTAACAAAAGATGTAGGGTAGAGTCTGAAGAAGAATTTTTTGGCGTCTTTTTCTGCCCTTGAAGGTTTTGCTGAATCCACCCAGGAATAAAGAATTGGGTGTTAGCGCGGAGGGGGAACCTGGACGTCTAAAGGAACCTGAACTGCCGTTCTCAGAATCCCTTATCCACCACCTTGCCTTTCAGGTGGGGTTTTTTTTTTCAGTTCGCACCACTGCGCACAAGTCAAGATCATTTTCAGCCCTTCTACTCTGGCAGCTTGCTATAGAAAAAAGCCCCTTTCATTTTTCACTAAGTCTGTTGTTCGACTTGAAAGCTGCCTTCTCCACGACCCCCCCTCAATTGGCTACAGGAAGCCCAGGAAACGCTTTTTGTTCTAGGAACGGTCTTTTAAATGGAAACTAAACCATATTACCAAAGGCAACTTGTGTACTAGTGTTTAAATAAACATAGGCAGGAAAAGCATATTTTCCCCTTGAGGAAACAGTGAAAACACATGATGCTTCCCTTCATTTTTACTCTAATAGTCTGTCTCTCTGCAATAAATATGTTGTCTTTCCCCTACTACGGTTGCTTTGCTCAGCTTTGCCACATCTGACCCGGCTTCGTGGCCTCGTCCCGTTGCTCGATCTGTGTCTTCTTCCACGCCGCTTTCTCTGCCAGGGACTCCAGCGCCGCCCACCCGATTTCCCCCCGTTTAGCATTTCTGAAGGAGCCTGAAACCTCTCAGCGACTGACCTTTGCACGGAGGTGTAATGGAAACTGCTCGTGGTTGGTAACGCATAGATCTGGGAGTCCACAGACACTTGCGTTGCTCTCCGTTTGACCCAGTGTGTGCCAGGAGACGGAAAAATTCCTCTGCCGTGGCCTCAAGTTTCCCCCTCTGGAAATCAGGAGCAATGATAATTTATCTCCACCGAGTACTCCAGGAGAAAATCAATGTTTAATGGCTGAGCCTACGACCTTAGAAGCCCGTGAACCTCCCTGAACTGGGACTTGGGCATGGAAACGCCCAACAGCCGGCACCATCCGTGTTCTCTAGATAGTCCAGGGATATTGCAGGGGTGTCTGCTGTGATTTACAAGCACCTTGCACACAGAGGGAAATATGTTGTCAGCGAGTTCCCTCTTAATTTGCATTCTTCCAATCTAATCAAACCTTTGTAAACACCAGCTCTCTGAAAATAATAATCAACAGCAAGAGACACATTGGCAGGCTAAGGGAAGGTGAATTAAGATGCTTTTCTTTCTCCTATGCTAATCTTTTTGCTAATTATGTTTTATTAATATTATGATGCAGATGCTCCCGTTCTTGTTTTCACTCATCTTGTCCGTAGTTAAAATCAAATTGCAAATGAATGAGCTATATATTTGACTTAATCACTTAAGCCTCTGACTTTCATCATTTTCATAAGCAACCCCTACAGTCATACCAGAATTGAGTACATTTCTTTTTTTTTTCTTTTTTTTTTTTTTTTCTGTTTTTGAAGTATTCTTGTGTGATTATTCTATGGGTGACATTGACATTTTGTTATGATAAATTGGCTGAGTCATTATCATCAGGAGATGGTTGGGTTTTCTTATATTTATAATAAGGTGCTTTTCATTCCACAAGGGGGGGGGGGGGTGGGAAGCAACCCCTTTTTGTTTTAAACAGTCTAATATTGCAGCTTTTATGTCAGAATTGCCGTAGAATAATGTTATATTCTTCCCTTTTGATTCTTGAGGGATGCTTTGAAAGGCCTAATCAAAAAGAAATTGGAGTCTTGAGCTTGGTTGTTCTCTGTAGATGAGCAAGTCTTTGAAGTTGAACAGTTGGTAATCCAGCCTGTTCCAGACGTATGGAGCCCACAATACCTCGCGCAAGCCATTATTTTTGTGGGAATGTATGGCAGGACCCCGCCTCTTCAGATACCATGCAGTATGGTATCCGAAAGCTATGGTATTTAGTGTATAAGCTATTGACTTGGTTTCGGGTGGGCTGAGTGATGACTGACTTTGCGGGGTACCGCTGCGGCTATAACAATATGTTTCGTTTTGTTTATATGTTGTTGTTCAGGTGCAGCAATGGAGTGAAAAAAAATTGTGAAAGAAATGTAAATGTATGTCACGCTGAATTTAGAAGCTTTTGCTCAAGATCTGTTTTGATAGAAGTGCCAAATTCTATCAGCTTAGTTTATTTCAGGTGGCTCTTGCAAATCCTCCCGCTGGCTTGTCCATCTGTTGATGCTGATGTTTTTTATTTTCTGAGGGTTTTTTTCATGGAGAAATCAGGATACCCTTCACCACTACGGACAATTTTTAAAATATTGCCGATGTTCTGTAGCTTATCAAAGAAACGTCAGCCCACGAGTTTGTTTCTTTCCCAGAAGAAACAAAATAATGCCTTGAGAAGAGAAAATATTTCTTGGTTGACAGAAACTATTTAAATACATAATTATCACTGGGAGGGAGTCATTAAGATGATACTTTTTTTTTACTCTGATGAATGTATTGAATTATTAGTTGCATCAGAACCATTTATAGATCTAGCTTAAAGACATATGCAAATAAGATGTGGCAGCATACTCTCAAGCTAACGTACCCTCGCTGCAGTTGTATGATGATTAAAGGGCTCCGTTCTGATCCCGCAGCTCCTAAAAACGGTCGTAAATTCATCATTACCCAGACAGTTGTCCTGGATTTTCCCAGGTATTACTGAGATAAGTCTGTGGACCTCTGTTTATTAGGAGGTGAAATTCAGTTTTGCACGGAGGATCAGCACAAGTCCTGTGCATGCTTAAACACCACTCGGCGCTTGAGAAGGCATGCAAGGTCCTTTGGAAAGCATAGTTTTAAGGGCTTAAGTGGAGCTGAAGAGGCACAGAGGTCTTCTGCAGAGGACTCTGTTTTCACTCTGATGGCAAGGAGGAGAGTATCTTCATTGCAGAGTGCTCCTCGGTGCTTTTTCATGCTCTCCCTTCCACTCCACAAATGTGGCATTTGCTGAAGTGTCAAGGAGATGAGCAAGCTGCGAAGAATGGAGCCACTCTAACAGGAAGATTTATTCACAGCTGAGGAGCAAATAGTCACATTAATGTAGGAAGAAAAGGCCTGATGTTAAGAAAATGCTGCAGCAGTAAATGCCGTGTTAAACTGAGGCGTGCGGAACCTGTTTCTCATCTGGCACCGACATAGTCGTCAGGTTGCACGAGTTGACCCTGGAGTACTTTTGTGCAAACAAATTGTTTTATTCATCCTTTCTTGCTGTGCGTTTTTCTTTATCTTATCCAGATTTATTTCTTTTCTTTTAGATCCAGCTTTTATCTAATCACGGAGTGCTCTGTTTTCTATCGGCACTAAACTGTGGTCGCAAAAAGATAGAGAATAGTCGCTAACAAAGTTAGAGAGGCAGGGACTCAGAGAAATATTTAATGGAATTGTACTCCAGAAAGAGCCCCAGAGAAGGTGTATATTGCAATAAATGGCCAACATTCTCGATTAAATTGCCTCCATTGATGGAATGAAGTGTGCGTGTCTTGCCAGAAAACTTGATTTTTCTCCTGCTATGCACAATATATTTGCTTTCAAAGATGCAAATACTTCCAAGAGGAGCAATTGAATATGCAGCCTGTCATACCGATCTAGGGACATTCTCAGGCTGAACACTGTGATCTATAGCGTAACATGTTGGAACTGGGAACCTGTTCCTGTTACTCATTAATCTTGAAGTGCTGAGAAGAGATGCCCTATGTAGTGTGACAAAGTGCATCAGACACGAACAGTTAAAAAGCAGTAATTAGAGTCGCTCCCGGCTCTCCAGCTATTCCCTCAGCACTTCCCTGCACACACCAGCTCTCCACGCACGTTTTTCCCATGGTCCCGCAGCTGACAGACCAAGTGACCCGGTCATTTGGATCACATACATCTCGGATAATTTCGTAAAACAAGCTGCACGTGCAGTTCCAGTTGGTTTCAGTAACAGCTAAGTGTGCGTAGGAAAAGATTTTCTTTAAGAAAAAAAATAATCGAGGGGCCTGCGATGTGTATTTTTCAACCAAACTTTAAGTGGGCAGGTTTCAATATTGTCGTCACTCATCTTAATTGCAATTATTCTTAATTGTAGAATTCTTCTTTGGTTTATAGATAGTAAGAGTGAGTCACTCCTAGGCCAGAAATGACTACCGGCTGTAAAACAGCTGATGGATGTTCAGGGCCAGCATAAGACGATTTGGTCTCAGTCCAGTTCCCAGTAGACATGTATCCACATTACAAAAATAGGACATTATTAAATGGCTATTGAATTGATGGAGTCAGAACAAAGACTCAGCAGACCATTAATACCGAGCCGGGACACTGGACGCCTCGGTGGGCAGGGTACAACCTCCCCGCTCGGAAGGCACGGTGCTATGGGCGCCCATTCGTGACCTTGACTGGGTCCCCGTCCGTAAAATGCAGATCGCTGCCCTTTCGGGAGAGCTGCGGAGATGATCATCGGAAGGTTGTGACGCGTGCTGATCACAGAGGAAAATAGTTAGTACCTTATTTCTCCTTACCGCGATAGTTGGTGCTTTTGATCGCTAAACGGGCACAGGTCCGTGTCTCTGGCCAGGTGGTTGTTTTAGCGTATGCTGTCGTGTCCTGCTGTAGAAACTCGAAGGAACATCTTCCTTGAGAGATACCAGGTGCTTTTTTACCTTCTGGCTGTGCTTGAGAGTATTGGAGCTGGGCAGAAAAAGGTGGGTGTTGGCATTCTTTCTCCCAAATTCAAAATTTCATGCTTTAGGAGATACAGATGAGCACTAAAAGATTAGGCAGCTCTAGTGGTGGAGAGGAGATTTCACAGAAACCTTAATTGCCTGTTGCTCGGCATTGTCAGTTTGACACGCTGACATTTGGAGATACCGAGCACCTCTTCTTACGGCGCAGTGAAGCCCCAACAGTGACAATCAATTATGCCGGTAGTAGTCGTCTTCCACTATTGTAGCATGAACATCTACTCTGTAAATTAAAGAAGAAACTCTATTACTGAACAGGCAAAGAGGGCTCACATCTTCTTCTGAAGACATGTGTTCTGCTCTGTACGCAGATTGCAGAAACATGGGGGCAACTGCCTTATTTTTGTCCATTTGGTTCCGGCTAACGCTGTGCGGTTCAGGGGTTGAAAGCCTGGTTGCTCACTATTACAGCTGAACAAGTTCTCCTTCATCTTTAGCAAAGCCTCAGAGGGAAAGCAGAGATAAAAATAAAAACCTGGTGAGAATAAAGGTCACCATGAGAGAGACAGATTCAGGATGAAAAGCCTCAAGAGAAAACAATTGGTAACAGCTCTCCAGGTGTCAGAGAGGAGAGGAGGGAGGTTTGTGCCCACAGCCTCCGCTAATAAGCTGCCTGAAAGGAAAAGCAGCAGTGCTGGTGAGGAGTGTTTGCTCTTTTGCTTTCGGATCAAAAGACAACCGGCAGCAGCGGAGTGGGCTGCTGTTCACGGGACAGCGTGACAGCGGTGGAGGATACGTGATGGAAACATCTGTTTGTGCAGAACCTGCTGGAAAAGTAATAAGATGCAGGAAAGGGGTAGGGAAGTGTCATGTTATTGATTCAATCTGATTACGCCATTATTGATTTTTCCATTGTATTGGGAAGTGCCAGATGGTTTTGCTTTTCATTTCCTTTTTATCTGATTTAGATAATAACAAAAAGTCTTTGAAGGATGGCAGGAGTAAGAATTACCGGCCCAGATCGTATCGGGGGTCTTGTCTCTTGGGTTCTGGCCGCTGCCAGGTGTGGAAGAGGAAGGTGGGGTGGGAGAAGCTCAGCTAGTATGGGGTAAAGCAACCCCCTCGTGAAAGCTTCGTCCGTATTTCTTCATGGCAAGGGAGGACTTCGGGGCCTAAATCACGAGGTTTTGCATCCCACTGAGCCGAATTGAGGACGATTGCGGTACCCCAGGCCACCTTTATCTTCTCCCCACATGTCCAAGAACTGGAAACGCGTTTGGGTCTGGGGGTGGCAGTACGGACTTGTGTAGGAGAATGGAGGAGCTTTGTGGTAGAGACGACCTGATGTACCGAATGAAAAACTTGCAATGCCCATGTATTAATCCCGAGGCGGAAACCTCAGTCTAAAACCTCGGGGCTCAGTACAAGCGCGCGCGGTGGGTGTATTTCTGTCTTCTGCGTCTACGGTGGGCTGAGCCCAAAACACGCAGAGCTCCTTCGTGACACCTCTCGGCCTCTCGCCCGTGTGAAGCTCGGTCTGACTCTGGTCGGGGCTGACGGGAGCCCTCGGTGGCCCCAGACGGGTCCCTGCTCGCGCAGGGATGAGCATTCCCGCGGGGGCACGTCCCCACTCGGGTCCTGCATCTCCGTCACCCAGGACCTGGATCCTCCCCCTGGATCTCGGGGCGATGGCTGCCAGCCTCTGTTTGTTGTCTGTTTACTCTTTCCTCGTCTCTTACGTTCATGAATATTTATGTGAAGCTCCAAAATAGCCAAGAGCACTTTAATCAGAGGACTATCTGCAACCTAATCAGGGATAATACTAATCAGGAAGTTCAGAGCACGCTTTAACACTTACTGCAGGAGGGGAAAGTTTACTCCCAACTCCGAAACGGAGTTTGGCGATGCGTCTTTTGTATTTGCCCCAGTTACCGGAAGAGAAAACAAAGATTTACTGTTTACATCTGGTGTTTTAAAGCTTCACGGCAGGAGCAATGAATGCTGGATATGTCATAGGAGCCGGTGTTGTCATGAGGAAATTATGCAAATGGTGCGATGCTAATTTAGATCCAACGTCTCTTGTGTTTCCAACCATAGGGATCTCACTTTTCAAGCCAATCTCTCAAAATCCCATCTTTTTTTTTTTTTTTTTTTGGTCACGTGGCTTGGGTTGGATATGTGCTCTAGCTTGCGGGAGGATCATTTTAATGCAGAAAAGCTGGTACGCTCCTTCTGTGTAAGTTTTTTCAAGTCATTGACTTTGCAATCTTGATAACTAGGATTTTCCGACAGAGATTGTATTCAAAAGGGAGGAAAGAAAGCTCTGATATAAATAAAGGTAAAACTTTTTAAGGTTTAGCAAACTTAAAATTAGAGCTCATGAGGGTTTTAGACCTGCCAGGCAATATTGTACATCTGTTTAACATGATGCCCTTTCTGGAGTTGAGACTTTTTTTTTATTCTCACTCAGACACAGAGTTTTGCAGAAAATCCTTTTACATGATTCACATGAAAGTCTCTGCTTCCTGAAGTCTTCTCAGATATAAATGACAAAAGCTCACATTATCTGCCCCATTTTTCAATTGCAATTTTATGGGATAAGGAGCCACAATGCTACTGGATTATATCTTTAATGCAGATTTTCCACTAAGGTTTTATTTTTAAAGCATTCATCTTTAGAAATATGTGGATTTAAAAATAAATAAATCATCTCCTAGGTCACAAGCCTGCTTCAACTGAAGCCAAAGGAAGCAGCATTAGGCAATAATTTCTGTCTCGTTAGCGTGCGTCTCTGCTTGCTGGATGTCTTTCTTCCCTTTCCCTTGGATAATAAGCAGCCGTGGGCCCGATCCCCTGCGGTGCCAGTCACATGGATGGAGCTCAGAAGCCATGTGTGCCTTAGGATGCACAAACTGGGCACAAGCACGGCAACGACAGGATGCTAACGGGGGGGTGCTTTTCCCTTCTCCGCTCTTGGGAATGACCCTTCCCAAGCCGAAGGAGCAAAATAGGTACTTGTTTTACGACGAGTGAAACACGCTGTTGGTGCCGAATGGTTAAGTTGGCTCTGGTTCAGTGCACGAATCCAGTTTGGTGTCAGCGTAAATGTAGTGCTGTCTACGGTCACGGCCGCTGTATGGTCGAGCTCGAGTGCCAGGTATCCCTTTGCCAGCGGAGGAAGGATTTTGCCCGTGTTCTGCAGAGAACAGAACGGAAGGCTTCTCGGTTACCGCCACCGGCTGCCCTGCAATAGATTTCTTCTCAAATTCAGCTAGTGACAAACTCAACGTATGGCAAAATAGCTCTCGCTAGGGACTGACCTAAATCAAACCACCCACACCTTTGTCTCTGGCGAAAACAGCCCACGAGACAGCTACCCTCCGTCCGCCACGAGCCGCGATTAATTTTACACCACAGCAAACCGGTGGGCTTGAATTTGCAAGGGCCAGGTGGGCCATATAAAAACCAAAAAAGCCGAGCTGGCTACGAGTGCTGATCCTCTCAGATAATTATCCTGTCCTCTCTCTCTTGCTTTAGTGCTGCTGCATTTGTATGAACAAATTCAAAGTAGCAGTTGTGGTGGATTTAAAGCCGTTGCAGTCCTGATGAGCTGATAGTTTATAGCCCTACCACAAAGGGATTTTTTTTTCTGTTGTTTTAATCGCTAGCACAAAATAATTACATTCCTTTTTTTCCCTCCTGTGAAGCAACAAAATGACAAAACAGCAAAATAAAAATTTGTGTGATCTTCTTCACAGAGCAAGCAAAATTGGGTTTGCAAAATAAAATAAAGGAATCAATCACTTTCCATACACAAAGCCTGGTTTTAAGTAATTCTTGAAGCAGGAGATGTTTTAGGATCAGAGAAGTGGCTGTAATCAAAATGCTGGAAGAAAATGGGATTCGTTCAGAAAACTAAGTACCTCATTAAAAATCAATCCCTTTTCTGCTCATTCAAATGGTGTATTGATTATAATACTTTAGCAGATCTCTTTATAGTTACGTCTGCTCGAGAGCGGGAAAAAAAACCCATGTTATGTCATATTTACTAAAGTATTTAGCCATCTATGGATGCAACCTAATACTCAGAAGATTTATGAAGGAAGTTAGGTACCTACCACGGTAGTTGCATGGGGAAGGTTGGTTATACAAGGAGTTTATCTCCATTGCTCAGTTCCTAATTGTCACCCTGACCCTCTGTGATGAGTTCATGGCCACCTTGTGCTGCTTAGATCGCTCTTTCTTCAGCATCAGGGCTGTTCTCCCAGGAAAAAGTGATGTCCTTGGTGTTGCTACAGATTTGCAAGTGAAAACAGGGAAACAAGCAGATGAGGGGGGAAAAGGTTTATTATTCAAATTCTGTTTCCTGATTACCAGCATGCCAGCTCTCTTAGTTTACAAGCAGGCAGCTCCCTTGAGTCTCCGTGCTCATCAATTATTTTTCTTCTTTCACCTAACAAAGCTAATCCAGCAGGTATGAGCAGAGGCTTCAGTGTTTGTTAGCACCATTGTGGTCCTCCTTTCCTTACTGAAAAGTCCTCAGAGTGTGACCTTAGTGTGATTCGAGATTATGGTATATATCTGCACCTGAGTTAGACTTTAAATTGTGCTTCTGAATATATAAAAGAGTGAGCCTAAATATGAATCTCTTCTAAGCATCCGAATGGCGATCTCTTCTCCCGTACTGAATCCAGGCACGTTGGTATTTGCGACGCGAGCGATTGCTTTGCTGTTCTGCGCAGCAGGCGTGTTCTTTGCTTGCGTTTACCTGTTCAGTCATCAATAATTACAGCTGGTGGTACCTCCCAGTAACACTCAATTCTCTTGAAAACTCTCATCTTATTTCCCTATCCACTGTCAACTGCTAGAGACTGGAAAATCCGACGGAGCTGACAGCGTAATCAGCTATTGATCTGCATTCACCGATCTAATCTAGACTAATCTCAAACTTCCTTTAAGAGCCAGTAAATATGCTTTTTGGTTGCAGCTGCCTCACTGCAAACCGGACTGCCAAAGCTGCTCTCGTGTCGTTTGGGACCAGCAGCGCTGCCGCTGCCCTGCGGAACGCCAGCCGGCTGCATAATCCGGAGCACGGTTTTGATACCAGGAAAAAATGCAAATGCGGCAGAGCTTCCCACCACCCTGCTTGAGAAGCCATGGCAGGCTCTGATTTTTTATAAGACACAGGTGCTAATTACTGGGAAACGGTTTCCTGAGAGATACTAGTCCCCTAAGGGGAAGTGTTGGGGGAGACATTATTTTCCATCTAATCTATTAAATTTAGAAGCTAGGATGGCTGCCACCTGGGAGACCCCTGTGATTATTGACTTATGCAAGCACACTAATTTCCACTGCTACCTTGTCTCCGCTCTCCTCCCACTGCATTTTCTCCATTTATATGTCAGCTGCACGTTACCAAAGTTGTAGACTTTTATTTAATACCCCAGGAGCACCCAGGAGCCCTGGCCAAGTTCAGGTTTTTGCTCTGATGAACTGCACTGAGAAGGACAAAGTCTGTGTCTACCCAAGACGTACAAGTAGGCAGCCGGGAAGGAAAGAGCAAGAACAAAAACAAGCCTAGTATCTCGGTCCCACAGCTCTGAAAATAAAGCCTGGTGTGCCTGGGTGTACGCAACGTAAGGTTGTGAGCTGCCCGGGGTAGGGATTGCTCCGTGGGTGGCATGTAGTCGGCACGTAACGAAAAAGGACGCTTGATGTGGAATTTCGGTCACCGACCTGAGCCATCTCCAGGCTTCTCGATCTCGGTAGAAAAAAAATCGAACAGTAAAAAAAAAAGTGACTTTCTAGTTCTTCTTCCCAAATGTTACTCCCCATAAGATACAGAAGTTTTGTAAGGGTCTCGATTTTACTGTGTTGCAACAAATACTTGGAAGAAACAATGGTGGATAAAACTTGCTACGAAGAAGCAAATGGATGTTAAGAACCTTATTTTAAGTCGGAGATACCGTCAGGGTCATGTTTGGTGGTGATCCAAGCTGTGTACATCTACCACTCGAGTGCAGCCCCCCCACCCTGAGACGGGACGCAGCCGCTACGGAGGAGCTGGACCGTGGGGCTGCTGTTGAAGGAGCAGTACCTTTTTCAGTCACCCACTGCTTCAGACCTGGCTCGGGGGACAATTCGCCATTGCTGAGCCCCTGCGAAGCTTGCTCCGGGCTGCCGACGTCTTTGGGGAACCCTCCGAGCCACTGCGACATCGACCAGCTGCCGTCTTCTTTCTGCGCTGGACTGTTGCGTACACCTACCCATATGTCTACCCAGCCCGAGGTGTTTCTGCCCACGGTGGCCTATACGTGTGCTTCGCGGCACCGTATAGCCCAAATAGACCCCTAATGGCTGAGTAATGGGCTTCAGCTTCGTATATCACGGTGCCATTGATTTCAATGGGCTTTGGATTGGACAGTAAGTCTTTACGATGTGTTTTACTTCTCACTTCCTAGCTCCTCACTTTTTTTGGTTTAATGCAGGCCTTTCCACGTTACTTTAACAAAGTTTTATGTGTTTTAATTTTCTTTTATTACTTTGTAGCTGATTTCCAACTGCTTCACGAGACAAGTCAATGAGACAGAGCTCCTAATAAACCTGCATTCATCAATGCCTTGTTTTACGCTCTTTCATCTCTATCTACTCTCCAATCACTTGGACATCTGATGCTTCTGAGCTTGCAATTAGACCCATGCTTTCTGCTTCTGATGAAGGAAGATTAATTAAATCAGTGCTTTTCAAGACTAGAACAAATGCAGGAACGTTTTTGGCAATTTTCTCCTTCCTTTAAACCTGTAGCCTATTAATTTAAGACACCTGGCATAGAACTAACATTTTGCCCTGATAGAAAACAATAAACTGAGATTTATACACTGGAGCCTTATGGAAAGGCTTCTTTTTCTTTCCCAAAATGCAAATTAGGGAATAAAACGACATGAGATCAGGGGAAAAGTTTATAACCTTCCATCCAAAGAATCAGACAGATTTCTACAATGAACCTTTCATTTTTTAACCACACCTGAGAGAGAGAGGATAACGCAGTGATATACCGATATCAGGATTTATCTCATGGAGCATTCAGACTGCTCTATCATCTGAAACTCCCCATTATGCCAGTGCTGATTGTGTCCATATGCACGTTTAAGAGCGTATCTCAGAGAGGCTACAGTCTAAATAAACAAGACAAAATGGATAAGAGAAAGAAACCGGTGTGATTCCTACTGTATAGAAAAAGAACTGAGTTGCAGCAAGATTTTAGATCTAGAGAACGGGAAACCCGGCTGAGAGGCAAAAAGTCAGAGGTGAATGAGTGCTGGTGTGCTGCAGAACAGGATCCCGGGACTCTCTATACCTTTAATTTCCCTTCATGAGGGCGATCGGCAACTTAGCATTGAACCGTAAGAGCTGCGTGCATCTCTTGAGAGAGCTGGTGCGCTGGCTCTTCTCCCAGGGTAGTAGCGAGAGCCGGAGTCACTCGTTCACTCCTGCGTTCAGACTTCGGTGCAGATAAATGAGTTGGAGTGCAATTCTGCCCAGGGAGACTTGCCCGCCGTGGGCTCCGTCACAGACACTACAGGTAGTGCCGAACGCTTCCTTCTGTAACTCCCGGAGAAGACTTTTCCAGTTTGTTTTTGCTCTCGTGACAGTGGGGTTTAAGTAATTTGGGGGTGTTTGCAAGAGGGCAATTCCCCTTTGCTGAGACTGATAACATCTCCTGCCTTTTTATAGATCATGCTTCCCTGCTTCTCTAGGACAGGGTTTTCTGGAGAGAAAAAGGAGATCAACTGATCTTTTTTACAGTCTATTTTTGTGAAGGAACATCAGAGATAACAAAAGACTCATTATTTTCCTACACTGGCAGTTGCTAAGAGGAAAATTCCAGACAACGCAATTAGCTTGTGACAGGTATTCTCCGTTTACTAATTACAATACATGTAAGACCTTTGTTCAGGGTTGGTCGTCCATGTCCCAGCTGCTGGTATCACAAGGACTTTGTTTCCTGTGGTCACTGTTGCAGGTTCAGTGAGTCTCTGCTAAAGCCAAAAAAGAAAAGCACCACTTCAAAAATCTAGATGGGAGTCATCACATTGGGCAGAATTCACCCAAGCAGGGTTCAGTAGATTTTTCCTGTGTGTTGTTAAGTCGCCTTGACATAAAAGGCCTAAATCCTCCTGTTCTCCTCGCGTTGGCTGTTAACTGGTGCTTATGAACCATCCAGAGCCAGGTATTCAATGAGACAGTTTCGGCTATTGGGTTTGGGTGGCAAATTTGAATGGTGCTTTTAGGAGATATGTCTGTCTATGCACCTCTGCATCGATCTGATAACCGTGGCTGAGTGGTTCCTCGGTAGATGTCATTGTCTTTTTAATGATCGTACATGCAAAAATACATTCCTAGCATCATCTCTTTAAGTTCCGGTGACTGGGCACCTGTACTGAAGTACAGGTAAGGGGCTGCAGATAACTTTCATTGTTTTAAGTATCTTAATAACAACACAATAAGCTACAAATACTGCGCAAACCCTTGCGAGATATTCGCTCTCTGTTTCCTAAAAGCTAACATGCGTTACCATGCCCTTTCAGCACTAGCCACCTCTTCATTACCGATCTCTCGGTTGGCGTGGGTGCAGCTTGCACAATTCTGCGGGTTTATATCCGTTGCCACCGCCTGTACCCTTGCTGGTTGTTCGGTGTCAGTATCAGCCAGGGTTGCGTTTCGGGAGCTCGGGAACAGCTTTGGGGCGCTGGTTAGCCAGTCTTAAAATGTGCAGAATCTCTGTTGGCATCTGTCGCCCACCAATAACCAGCACGTTGCAAGAGTTGGCTCCAAACGCCGCTCGACGGTAGCCCGTGTGCCCTGTTTGCTGGCTGAGGTAGTCTTTGAGTAGCAGAAGCTGTTGGCGTTAACGTCCTCTCCTTTTGGAGCGGGCGAGACAATAAGCGTATTTGTCAATGTCAGTTGTTGCATTTCAGAGGCACAGATGGCGTGTGAATCCCTGCAATTTCAGAAGGTTTGTTGAAGCCTTCCCTACTTGTCCACAGTGCAGGAACAGTTTGCATAGGATTTAGGGCTCCTTTCTTCACAGAGAAAGCTACAAGAAGAAAAAAAAAAAACAAAACGCAAGCCAAGGGGTGCGCTGCGTGTGTCGGTTCCAAGGCAACGTGCTATTTTTATTACCGTCAGCAAATTTTCCTGGGGTCTGCGTTCCAGCTCCCTGCTACAGTCGGTGAGGTCTGACAGCGCTGAACCTGAGGCAGAGCACAAAGATACCTGTGTTTTAAGCTGTGTTTTTTTATTTACTTATTTATTTATTTGTACCCATGTTTGAAGGCACGAAGAGTGCTGGTAAAATGCTATATGCCTCTATGTCCTTTACCTGGGATGCTTTGAGACGTTCAGGTTTCTCACAGCGACCTTCGATTAGCTTGAAGCAGAAGAGTTCCCCAGATCTTAGTTAATTGAAACACACATCAAGTAACTACATTCATAAATGAGTCATTTATAAATAAGACAGCAAGGAAAGGAGCTTGGCAGGAGTAACGGCGAGAATTGCTAATACGTACCCGGGCTCCTCCAAGTGTGCAACACGCACGGACACACATCAAAAATTCTCTGGAGCCATGAAAATAAGAGCAGTGGTAGCAGATGGGCAAACACAACTAATACGATGTAATCCAATTTTCAGTTTGGTGACAATCTTGGAAAATTTAGTAGCGTATCAAAGGACTCAGCTAATTGATACCAGTCCGTCTGGCCCAGGCGTTGCCACCTGAAGGCTCCTGGCTCGTGGGCTGTAGGCAAGAAGACCCTGCAGAGAGGAAGGCTTGAGTAGGATGCTGTCTGGTTTTGGTCATTTACGTCTCTGAGTGTTAAAAACTTAATTTCAATCTCTGATTCTTTGCCCCACCCATATAATTTATAATCTCTCCAAGGTCTGAAAGTGCCTCTTACTCGGCGTACATTCAGTGTTTACCGTCAGAAGTCCTACACCTTGAAGTCTGCTCTAGCATTGCTGCAGTATAAATATAGACACAACAAAGCGTGTCAGGGTTGTAAACCATCATTATCTGTACATAAAATGTTTTCCAATCCACAGATGAAAGAGCTTTTCAGTGCAAAGCATTGCTATTACTGGGAGTTACTTCTTGTGGGTTTTATTGGATTTTTAAAAATAATTTTGAATATCTTCTCTGGTTTTCTGGCTAATGTTTCATATGGTATACCTAGACACATAGATAATAAACACACTAACTCTTGCCATAGTTTGTGATTTATAAAAGAGAGTAATACTATTCAATATTTTCCTTAAAAATCTTCTCTCAGGAGTCTTGCACTACTCATGCAAGATACTGAGTTTTCTTTTAAAACTACACCGGTGCTGCAGCTGAAAAAACCCCACAGGCTAACCAAAGATAAGTACCAGCCCTGTGTGCGGTTCTCAAGAGCTTTTCACATGGGGAGGCTGAGGCATTAATGGGCCAAACGATCCGCTTATGAACGCTACCAATAGCGTATGCGACTAAATACTTTGGTTTTCCCTTCTTGGGAGCAGAAGGGTTGGCCCTGTTGGGTACATCCTTGGTGCCCCCTCTTTTGCTTTCCTACCGAAGGAGCCTTGTGCATCCCTAAGCTAGGAGCGGACCCCCCTAGCTGGTGTAAGAACAGGACTTCAGCATCGTATCGCCACCAGCAGCAGCCAAACGTTTGCGTGCGCCAGGTAGGGATGGGAGCGAACGCCTGGGCACCACGATGGAAGCATGCTCAGTCTGTACCTATAAAAGTTAAGTCATATTTGCGTGTTGAGTAGGAAAGGAGGCTTTGTAATTGTAATAGGAACTGACAAACGAGGTTGTCCATCTTCAGCAAAATTGCCAGTGGGGTTGCTTTGATTTAAGTCCACCGTTTGCTCGATATGGGGGGAATGGGAACAAAGGGATGTGTTGTTTCGCAGGGTCCGACCCTGCTCGCCTTCGTTCACTCCATCCCGCCGAAGCCACCCTATGTCAAGTGAGCCCTTTGCAGCCGCTTCTGCTCACCGAGGTGGAGTTTATGAAAGCAAATAAAACAGATTTGCATTGAAGTCGGTCGACGTTGGGTGTGATGAAACAAAGCAAGCACTTGTGAGCGTTGCAACTTTGGCGAGCGAGGTCTCCCAGCCCACGGAATGGGGGGTCTGCGCCCCCGTAAGGGGCCGTGCCGCTCTGGTGTGCATCACCGCCGTTATCCGTGCTGGCAGCGTTGCTGGTAATCCATAAACGTACCGACGTTGGAAAGGCTTGGACTCTGGCTGCCCTCGTTACATCTCCTCTGTGGTCCGTAGGGAAGCTCAGGCTCCAGAACTGCCCGTCCACCATGAAATTCCCATTAAAACACGTGCAGTTCACAGCTCCGTGAGCCAGGGGGTATTAGCCCTATAATTGGGCAGGTTAGACTCAGGCTAGAGTTTAATGGCAATTTAAATCTCTCGCGCACTCTGATGCAGAAATATTAACGCTTTGATCAAGGCCTCTCAGTCTTTCAGCTCCTCATCAAGCATGGTGCAGAGCCGAATCTCTGGTAATGAACCAGGGGACCCAAGTGTTTAAGACATCAGAACTAGGCAAATTTCCTTTTTTCTTTTATTTTAAACCCTCCAGTCTGCTGTTCAAACCTGCCTTTTTCATACTTCACAGTTCTTGTTATGAATGAATAAAGCAATTAGGGATACTGTGTTTGTAAGGCTAATAATAATTAATGCATTGATTAAAAATAAGAAATTATGCAATTGGAGCAGAGAAGAAACCCAAACCCTTTTCTACAGGAGACTGTTTCCTAGGAGGTTTCCTTCTGTTACAGAAATATTTACTTACAATCAGAAAAACATTTCTTTCTAGTGGAAGAATAAAAAATCATTTTCTTCGCAGCCTAATGAGCAGAGGCATATGTTTTTAATAAACATATAGAAGGATATTTTTTCTGTAGTCAGGAATTAGTATTCAGGAGCTTTACAATGCTTATAAATCTCCGTGCCTTTTCTTTCTTTTTATTTAATTAAGGCAATTTTCAGTCTGTGTCCTCTGAAGTCCTGGTAGTTTCACCGAGTCTTTCCATGATCATTTAGGCCGTGTGAGTGTTTTCAGCATCTGAGCTTTAATTATGATGGGGTTCCCCTGCTCTGCTAAATTTCCCTCTTTCCCTGTTGTGGCAGGTTTTTCATTTGCAATTTTTTGGACGTGATCTTTGATGGAGGGAATCTCCTGTGATCTCTCAAACTGTTGTCTTCACGTGATGTCTTCACCTCCACTGTAGAGCCCCATCGCGATAAGAGACCCCCGCAGTTACATCCCTGGGATCCGGTTCTCATCCATGGTGTACGTGGTTTTCCAGGGGTGGGGAGTTTTTTTTTAAGGGTCTGATCCTAGGTCAATGACTTTAATAAAGAGGTTTGCACCAGTTTGATCAGTTGGATGGTAAGGCACTAGGATAATATTTGCTTTACAGATGCAGAACAGAATGACGGCTCTTGCCATAAAGACTGAGCAGCCTGCCCATCTCCCGGCATCGTCCAACCTCCGATGGACTGAGGTGCCTGTTGGCAACCTCTGGCCAGGCGGTCCCCAGCTTGAGAAGAGGCTGGGCTGGGTGGATGAGAGCCTGCTCTACCCTCCCCTCCTCGTTCCTTTTCATTGAGAGCACAGCATCGTTATTAGCAATGAAGTTTTTATACTTTACAGTGAGCCCAGCCAGGTCATGATGTGTTATAAATCTTAGACAAGTCAAGAACTACTTCTTGCTGGGTACAGTATATGCTTGGCCCCATTAAGAATAATAGCGTGAATAACCATAAGCCATTAATTTTGACGAGATCAGGCCCGTATCACCTTAAAAAGAGTGCACTGATACCATGGGAGACATTCGGCTATTTCCGCTGTTCACTCCCTTAATGAATAAAAATATGAAAGTAGCTGCAGTTTGCCTGACAGACAAGCACCCAGAGCCCATGAGAAAGTTCATCCTGTCAGCAGCATGTGCAGGGGAAAAGCACCGAGAAATTACTGCCGGTGCTCCAAGAAATTGCAGCCGTGGAAAGAGGCACTAACCGCATCCCGCACGGACCACCCCGGGGTCGGGGAAGGGCCTTTTGCAGGGTGAGCAGATTCATCTCCTGCAAATGCAATAATAAGGAATAAAAAGCCACGCTTTCTCATTTGAGACCGGCCAGAGATAAATCCATCAAGATTCCCAGGTTTTGGGGATCTTACTTTACGGGGAGCCAGCCAGAAGCCACTGTCAAACACAGAGCTGTTAGAAATACCTCCCTCGTACCACGTTCTCGTTAGCGCCTTGTTTTTACCTGCGTGTGGGTTTGGGTGCTTGTAGCTATTTTCAGACTTCCCTTAGAGAAAAGATCCCTTTCGTATTTTTTTCTCTGCCAAAAAGCAGGCTGGGACAGTTTGTTCCCTTGACTTTCAAATGTTCAGAGTGAAAAAAAGCGGGGGGGGGGAGAAAGGGGGGAAACTAAAAGGTGGAGGGAGGGCAGGAGGAGAGCTGCTGTCAGAGTCCCGTACGTAGACAGCGTTCTTTGTAAGGCTGCGGGTATCGTAGCTGCTGCTGTCATTTAAAGCAAGGCACTGTTTTGTTTAAAAGCAGCATCTTTCCTCGTTATTTTAAGTATATCTGTGCACGGCTGTTGCATGTTCGCTGCATACACCGAGTTCCTCATCAAAGTAAACACCGTTGTGCCGGCACCGAGGGAAACGATGTGCAATTATGAGCTTTTCTCATCCTACCTCTTCTTGTTTCCAGTGCTCCTCTGGGATCCGCAGTGGAAATGAGGAGGGCAGGAATGGCAAAAATGTATATACCGTGTGATGGTAAGGGAGCCTTTGTGCTTGATTTAGAGGTTGAGGGATGCTATCGTAGCACGCCTGCGGATGCCTCTTTCTATTAGACAGGTAATCCCGGTGGGCTGAGGATGCATGACCTCATTCTGCTGGGTTCTGGGGCTTTTTTTGGATGGGTCCTGCTTCTGTCTGTGTGCAAACCTCCATGCTGCCGTGCCTGGTGCGCAGCAGAAGCCCTCGGTACCTTCTTTTGGAGGGCCGTATCCGCACGCAGCCTCCTTCAAACCAGCCAGTCCCATGGTCGTTACGAAGGACCCGAGAATACATCAGCCCTTGATGTAAAAGCAAGCAGGAGGCACGCTAACCGGGCGCCTGCTTTTTCTCTTCTTGTTTTCGTTTCTGTGCAAGATAAAGGCATAAATGTCTAAATATTTGGGGTATGACTCACTCCTTGTATGTTTTCCCATGAACGGTGTTTCCCATGATTAAGGAGCCAGGCTTAGGGGAAAGGACAGAAAGCTTTTAACTTATTAAATAATTATTTCTGGGCTTTGGTATTCATTTGTTCCTGTTATTCTTATGTATGAATTTGGCAGTGACGATGGTCTCAGGTGGACCCCTTCCCCTGGCTCTGTCGCAGTGACCCACCGCTCGCTTCTTAGGCTGGGCCAGAAATGTGTTGGGCTTCCAGGTAGTTTTCTGTTCGAGTATTTGGCAGGCCACGAGCAGCCGATCTCCGATCAGACAAAAGTCAGTGCTTTCCCTCTGGCATGGCTGTCGTTCAAGCATTTCAATATGTAATTTCTGCTAATTTGCAGAACTGTACTGTTAATTACACGAAAGATTCACTTAGAGCTACCCCTTCCGTAATGTTCTTAATGCCTGCATTAACTACGTTGCTTCTCATTTGTAATTCTCGGTCACTCAATGAGGCTAAGATGATGTGGTCGCTGCCCTCTGCTTGCTCAGAACATACCGTCCCGTGCAGAGCACGGCGTCTCCCAGCTGCGCTCAGAAACCGGGCACCATTTAAACACGGGAGGGGCAGGTGACTTGAGGCCGTCGAGCCCCTGTGAGTCGAGGTGAGATGCTCCAACAGCAAATCTCTTTTTGCTGGGATGCGAGGGCTCTGCAAACCACCTCCCGCGGGTACCCTACCTCAGTAGCCTCAATCTTCCCAATATCAGCCTTTCTTTTTTTTCATTCTCCTCTTCATTTACAAGAGGGCGATGATAAGCAACTGCCCCTTATGCCCACTTTTTGGGAAGTCTTGCTCCCATTCTGAATTTTTCCACCAAACCAATAACTCGGCTTTGATCAGAGCATCCTTACAGGACACGAATTACTGTATTCCACCTTGCGCATAATAGATCTCCCATGACCCTGTGCTGGCAAGCGCAGCGTGGATGCTCTCTGTCGGACAGGCTTTCTCAGTGCTCCCGGAATTGGGATTGACAACTTACAGAAGGGCTAAATCTTCCTCCCGCGTCTTATACTCAGCCCCAAAAAGCTGCAGCCGGTTTCCTCGCCAGCCGTCGGCAACGACCAACAGTTCCCCGTCCAGCGGGAAGAAGCTGCGAGACAAACTCCCACCTCTCCGCCGGCGTAAGAGCCCTGGGAGGAGAGGGCAGGGGACCTGCCTGCCGGCACGGGCGACGGCACCCATCCGCCTCCTCTCCGGGGTGCCCACGTCAGGCAGTCTGTCACCGCTGCAATTTCACACTCAATTTCAGTAATTGCTTGGCATAATTTCCATCAGGTGAAGAGTAGGAAGATGGTTGTGCTTCATCAGAAGACCGGCTATTCATCATGAGAGCTATCTGACACCGGGACACAGTCTGATTTGTTCCCATCTCCCATAGGGCACCTGCCAACGCACTCCTCTCTAGGCAGCACGAGAGGGACAGCAGAAAAAAAGAAAGAAAATTCAATTACTTGGTAGTTTCCCAGCTAGGCGCTCCCTTTCAAAATGATTTATTTAAGATTGCACCCACCCTGGGCGAGGTGCCGGGCCAAGACGTGGGAATTGCTCCAGGGAGCTCGTGGTCTGTGACAGGGCACGTCGGAGCAGACGGGGAGAGACGTGGGACTAGGGAGATGGGGGCTTTGTCCCACTCGGACGCTCGGTATCCAGCGTACAGACCTGCTCTCTGCTCTGTTGCGCTTAGTCAAAGCTGCTAATCATGGCAAACGCACCCACCCGGCATGGTTTATCTCTGCGGAAAAACAGCAGGCAGATTGACCTAGACCAGGTTGTTTAGATGCGAATGCCTTGTTGTCAGGTTGTGTTACCGCTTAAAATGGAAAGGCACAACGCAGCCAGAGCCAGGCATATACACGTGCCAAAAAAAGAAGGGGGGGGGGGGAAAGGTGAAAGCTGATCTGGACTCATCAATAACCTGACGCACATCCTTGCCCATGCTCTGAGTTGAGAAAACACAGCAATGATCAGCACGCAGGTCAGGATTTCACTGAGCTGTCCAAGGAGAATTTACTCTAGCTTCTTCCTGACAAGAGACAGAGGTATAAAAAACAATACAGTGACTTCTGTTCAAGCAATAGCTGTGTAAAATATTGTTCATCAGAGCTATAAAGGTTACCTCAGTAGAGAAATAATGTCTGCGGCTTTTGGCTTGATATTCCTTCGGGCAATGCATTTGTGAGTTTGTCGAAGGCGAGGAGAAAGAGCTGGCGATGGGCAAGGACCCCCATCACCCCCAGTCCTGAACTGAGCATCATCGTTTTTCATCGCCTTTGAGTTGCGTCTGGTCAATACGGGTTTGTAAAACAGTTGGAAGCCCTCCAGCCTCGTGCTATAATATGTAGCGGGCGCTAAATACCTTTGCGCGGCCGATATCGCGCCGACAGCGCTATCCCCCTCTATCGGGGTGCTGCACGGAAAAGCCCCGCAATTCGGCGCGATGCTTTGCGCTAGGCGAGCAAGCCGAAGGATGGAGAGGGGTTAAGCAACTATCACAAGATCCGACAATTCTGTGTCTCACCCCTGGCTGTCACCAGCTGGTTAAGAGAAGGTCAAGCCCAAAATGGTTTGCTCTACAATAACCTGATGACAGGGAAAGTTTCCTAGCGCTGATTATGTCTCAGGCGTTCCTACGGAAGGCCGGGAAATCTCGACTAGGACCAGATCCCTGTGTGTATTCAAGCCATGCATCCTGCCTCGTATTTATAGGCTGCACAAATGGCTCAAAGCTCCAGGATTCGTAAGGGCACCCGATATTCTCTGCCGATCGCCCACTTCCACCTCTTCAAATAAATCAGTTCCATCCCCAAAATCCAAGCTAGTGCTGGGGAAGGGGACTGGTGAATAATTGACATAACAAACAAGATTTTTATTTCGTTTGGAGCTTGTTAGGTTACATTTGCATAGCTACAATGTCAGATTCATTATTCATGAGCATAAACTGCAATGACCCCCCGCCTCCCCCACTCGCACAGGCGTTCGCAAACACCGGCTCCCAGAGTCCCAAGATTAGACATCTTTCTTGCTGCTTTAAGCAATTTCTCTTTAAAAGGAGCACGGCAGAGTGACAGCCTGATTTTTTATTCATGTGTGGGTCTTTTCAAGGCATAACATTTACCACAGTACATAAAAATCAGCCTTGCAGGTCGGGGAGGGGGGAGATGCAACTTAAGAAAATGGTGTTTAAGGGGAGTTTTTGGCGGTGGGTGTCCGAGCCGGGGCAGGTCATGTCCCATCACACAGCAGCTCCTTTCCCAGCGGGTGACACGGAAAAAGGCTCAGGGTCCCGAGGAGGGGCTGGGAACGGGCTACTGCCCTGAGCAGCCCGACTGATTTATTTGTGTTTGTGTCTCCTGAGCAGGGGGACCGGAGAGCCCGTCCCATGGCAGATGTCGCATGAGAGAAGGGGAAGCGTACAGCCCTTTGGGGGACAGCCCGGCGGTTCAAAAAGATCCCGTTCACTGGGAAAACGGGCTGAAGTCGAGAGGATAAAGGCAGGTGGGTGCAGAAATACTAAACGGGGGAAATGTCCGGCTGCGCAGTGGTAGCACAGAAAGGGATTAGGGGGTAACAGCACAGCCCGCAGAACAAGCCAACACCACGATGCTTGTGCACCACCGAAAAAAAAGTAGCAGAAAAACAAACACAGAAGGGTATTGAGCAGCACAACGTACGTAAGACATGGGGGGTCGCTATCCTGCTTGGTGCTCATGAGGGCTCGGGGTCACCACGTGTTTAGAAAGACGTCGGCAGACCGGGAAGCACGCGAGAGGGAACGGGCAGAGCTGTGCCAGGAAGGAGAAAGGCAGCGAGACCGCAGCTTGAAATAGCCCCATGTATTGCCAAGCCAGCGATCAGCCGCGCTGCGTAGCCACTGAGGCAATGAGGGTCTTGGCTTAATTTGCAGTTAGGGGAGTCGCATTACCGCTTTAGGAAAATCCTCCTGGGAAAAGATGCTGAGGCCCTTTCGTGGGACTCTTCAACAAACGTCTCTCAAGGATGGCCAGGGCTGAGTCTTCCTTGGCGCGGGAGGAACAGCAAAATGTCCTTGGGGTCCAGCCATCGACACCAAGAGCAACGCGCGTCAGAATGGCTCCCTCTATCAGCGTGTGGCCTGCCGTAGAGAAATAGAAAAGATATTTTTGAAGGAGCCTTGCATTGTTTCAGGATACCATTAGCATTTTTAGCACCGGGAGGGGGGGATCAGAAGCTGTTCTGGGAAGCGCTGCCAATCAAACAGCGATTTGCTCTCGGTGTGAGGCACTCTCCTGCTCTCTTACCCAAAGAAAAAAATGGAACCAACAGGAATGATACTAAGAAAAGTAATTAAACACCTCAGAAATGCTAGAGATTGCATTTAGCACGACAGGCACAAAAGAAAGACGCTGAACGGGAGCGTTTCCAGTAGGCGAAAGCGAGACCGTGATAGGATGCTAATTGCCGGATATCTTGACCTTTTCTTGCCATTCGGCGCTGAATAGAGACAGGGACACGCCAGCCCCCTTTCTCCCTGCGCCGTGTCCCTTCACAACTCACAACGGGGGGGTGAAAGGCAGCGGCAGAGCCTTGACACCTTCCTCCCCCCCCCCCACCTCGTGCCCAGGTCTCATTCACGGCGACCTCCCTCCCTGAGAAACTCCGCGCAGCATCAGGCAAAAGCGAATTTAAACTAGAAAACAGCCCAGGCTTCGGGCTGAGTTATTTTTCATGGGTCTGGCTCAGGTTTGCTCTGAATTTTGGCCGGTCGCGGCCACTCCGAGCTCCCGCATCTCCGCGGGAGGTAATAACGCTGTCACACGGGGGTAGAGGGAAAACACGGCGCTTTTGGTGCCCGATGGACAAATTATCAACCCGAATGAAAACCTCTCTTCTATTATCACTTTAATCGTAGGGAATATATTCTTGGGAGACATGCGGTCACTTCTGATGACCAGAAACCTTCCTCAAAGCCTCTTTCTGCTCCAGCAGCAGAAACGTAATTCCAGCATCGACCTCTCCCCTTGGCCAGGGCAGTGCTGGGGGGTCTCACCCCCATCTAGGGCCAGGCTGTCCTCCCCTGACCCACCGCTTTCCCTCGCCGCTCGCCTGGTGTGTACGTGCCATCTGGTGGCAAGAAAATATGTTTAAAATGATTTTTGCAAAGACAAGACTCTGTTAAAGGAAAGGGGCTGGAGGACAGGTCATCTTAAATTTGGCCGCTTTGAGGAGAACGGGCTCCGCCGATTCCATGCGAAATCTGTAACCCCCCCACACCTTGTTCCAGCCGCCATCACAGGCGTTAGTTCGTTACAAGTCTGATTACCGGTAAATATTTTGCCAGGAGGTTGTTTTCTGATGGAAGTAGCAATTTGTCTCTATAGAGGTATTCTGATTTCTTTTTGTAAGAGCTAAAAACCAGTCTGCCCTTTTTTCTTTGCTTTCAGTTGCAATTTTTTCCCTGTTAAGTGGGCTTTTTCCCCTTCTTTTCATACTTTTTCCCTTTCCCATCCCCACAGTGGATAAACGAACTAAAGAGAAAGAGGAGAAACAATCAAAACTGGAAATCAAAGTCAACAGCCAGAAAACGTCCTTATATTTTCTGTCTCTGAATTTTATTTTTTTTTTGCTTTCTGATACGGGAACAAAGCAGGGAAATGGGTATTGGGATACCTCTCTGTAAAATACATTTATCAAATATTGATTATAACGCTGTAATATTTAAGCACGGAATGATGTGTAGATTTATGGGGGGGGTTAGTGCACAGAGAAAGTTGGTTGCCGACACCCAAGTATGAACTGTCTTTCCGAAAATACGGCGGCAGAAGAGAGAGAGATAAGTGTCATAGATTATTATCCACTTGGTATCGAATAGGATTACAAGGAGCAGGGACACGCTGAGACAAAGATTTCGTAAGGCTGTACTTCACCCTCATGTAAAGGAACAGTGCAAGGCCATGCATCGCTTAAGCCTTATTTATAGGTATTAAATAAGACTTCACTAGAACATAGCTCTTGTGCTGACCCTCTGCAGATGGGTGAATTGCACCCTAAAGCAAATATAGGAAACTTGTATTATTCATCAGGCTCTGTTAATAGGGTTATTGCAGGCTGAGGTGTTGCCTGTCTTGACTGAAGAGCAGACGCTGGCCTCGGTGACTTATGTTTGCATAATTATACTGTAAATTCTGTCCCGCTGTGTCTGTCTAATTACATTTTTAAATAAGAAAAAATATTTATATACATGTAGGGCTTGTTTTCAAGGCCAGAGTTTCAAGTATTCAGGAGCAGGGTGGTTGCAAAACAACAGAAAAAGAAAGTTATGATCCACATTTGACTTGTTTGATAGCAGAAGGAAACCAGGCGCTTCTCCTGCCTGTCCGGGAGGGCAAGCCTGGGTTTTTTAGGATGTTCAGCCGGGATGAAACAGGCTCCTTTCCCTGCCTTTGTGATCTACCCAGCGTGTTTGGTCCTCGTCCTGTAAGTATCCCTTGGGAAGGAGAAAGAGGTCGAGTCTCCCAGGCGGCATTTTCCAGGGACCGCTTGGTTGGGGGGGTTTGAGGGATAAGCGATGCTGAAAAGAGGTTCTTGGGAGACCTTCAAAGCCAAGCTCTGCTTGGCTTTATACTTTTATTGATGACTTTAGGCACTGAAACTGTCACGAGGATCCAAATAAAGTGTTCTGATCATAAAAACAAAACTCGCGAGAAACCGTAAGCCCAGAGGAGCGGCCTTACAAACTTGAATATGGTAAAAAGGGATGAAAACGTAATAGCTCTGTATACAACTTGGTTTTGCTGTGTACGTGCTCAGCAGCTGGGAAGGACCGAAAAGGAAAAGGCCTGCGTATGGATCGGAGGATAACGCGAGAACTGCACCAGCGGCTGCGTTGGGAGGGGGGAGCCGGGTGGGCGCAGCTCTGCAGAACGGGTGCTGAGAAATGGGACGACTGCTTTTTGTAGGCATGGGGGGGCCCTGGGCACCCCGGAGGGAGGAAAGCCGTTGAACCTGGCACCACCACAACTGGGTATAAACTGGCCCTGGAAGGAAAAAAAAAAAAAAATGAAGGCTGGAAATTAGGAAGAGCCATCAGAGCAGACAAGCGTCTGGGATAGCGAGGGTCGGTCTCGCAATCTCATGAGGCCCTTTCTAGACCGGTCTCCCTATTTTAACTTGATACCTCAAGTTTTTCTAGGTTTTCTCTTTTAATTAAATATAGAGCGTTACCATTTAGCATAGTGGCCTTGCAATCAAAGCACTGCTGTCGACAGAGCCGGACTCTTCTCAGGGGTGTTCACTGAAAGGGCAAGAGGCAAGGGGCACAAATTGAAATGCAGGGATTCCATTTACCCACAGGAAAAAGCTTTTTTTTTTTTTTTTTTTTCCCCCCCTCCTTAAACTTCAGAGCTGTCAAATACTGGGACAGGTTGTCCAGAGAGGCTACGGTGCCTCTGTCCTCGGCAAAACTCAAAACCCAACAGGACACAGCCCTGAGCAAGCTGCTCTGAATGATCCTGCTTTGAGCAGAGGGCTTGGACTGGGGACAAACCTGAACTATTTTGTGATTTAGCAGCAGAACCTCCCATCTCTTGTCTCCCTCCCAGGTGTGAGCCACTACCTGCGCCGCTTCGCAACTGCCTGCATCTCAACGCCCCAATCGCCTCTTCCCGGGTAAGGAGAAGCAAACCGTCACCCCTCCGCATCCTTTTTTTGCCTGCTTGCCTTTCAGGGCCCCAGTACAAGTGGCATTAATGTCAGCATCCGCAGCTGCAAAAGCAGTTCTCTGCAGCCCTCTAGTGCTTATTAAATACATTTTTTAAAAAAAAAAAAAGCAGAGTTTGCAACAGCGATGGGGAAAAAGGGCAAGGACGGCTCAGGCTCAGTGTCCTGTTCCTCCTGCAGGTGGAGGTTTCCAGCCCAGCGATGGTGGGTGCAGACCCCAGCCCCAGCAGAAGCTCACCCTGCAGCAGGGGCTGGGGATGGGAGCGCATCAGAGGTTTGGGTTTTGGGCTCTCAGAGCCTCTGCCCCAAGCAGGCAGGGATGCCGCAGCTGCCAGCCCCGTACTGCGTTTCTATCCCTGCCTCTGCCGCTGGGTAACCTCGGCAAAACGTTTTTCCGCGCCTCCTTTCGCCAGTGCCGTAATCCTAATTGTTCTTCCATCCCTCGTCCCCGCGGCGCGGCTAAGAGACGATGCTGATCTCCTGGTGACTACAGCAGTTTAGTGAGAGCATTTTCCCCAGGAGTTCACCGTACCATTTGTATTGAAGTTATTTATTTTCCAGGGGAAGACAATGTAACTATTTAAACATTGTTCTTCCTTGCAACACTAATTTAAAATAGAGGCTTTTGTTTGCTAACAGGACAGAGTACCAGCTGGTATTTACCTAAACAGTTTTAATGTTTAGACAGGCTCCTGATCCACAGAATATATTCCCACCAGAGAAGCCATGCTAGCGTACAAAAGAGCATGTTGGCCGCGCAAAGGGTAGATTGTTTTTGCAGCACCAACATCTGGTATGGAAATGATTTAATAACTTCATCCCATGGAGCATCGCTGAGGGGAGGGGGGGGTTCATTCTAAGTCCCCTCCCAATGGGCATCCCCTTCTCCTGCCTGCCCTGTTCGGCTCCCCGGACCCTTTTTCCATGCCTTCAGCCTTCCTCTCTTAGAGCACGTCCTGTAGTTCCCCACATCCTACAAACTCAAGGATGAACATCACGCTTGGGAGGCCCCGTAAAGGCAGCAGGTTAGGAGAAGGGTACGAGTTACTAGTCCCTTTCCCGACAGCGCTTGCCTATTCGTGTTAGGATCATGCTGTATCATCTCAGTGACAAAAATACACATGAAGCCAAGTTGGGAAGCTTTTTCTGCATCTGTTTCACTTCTGTCAAAAACACTCCTCCGGTTTTCATTAAAAATCAACCCCTTTTGCCAAATAACAGCTACAAAAAAATTAAAAGTTAATTAAATGAAATACAGTTGCTTTCCAGGCTCTTTCTGATAAAATCCTGAAAAGCTTCTTTACAATTGGATTTCTCCCACAAATCTCCACCTCAACAAAATAAGGTGTCTGCATATAAAATACTTCGAACGATTAATTCTCTGGAGCTCCAGAGACAGATGTACTGATACCAACCACATTGAAACAGGTCAAGTGTGCCTTATAGCTATAGGATTAAGCTCTTCCCCGTCCCCATGCTGAGGTCCAGGTCCTCCCACGTGGTGCAGGCAGCGTGGGCCCGTTGCCATTTTTGCTTTTTCCCCAGTCAAATGGAATAGGATTTCTTTAAAATGAGTCGCATGTTCTTTGACTTCATGCTTTTGCCACTAAGGATCCAAAAAGCCGCGGTGCTGAGTTTTATCCCTGGGAAAGTTCAGAGGCTCCGCCAGGAAGGAGCTGCGTTTGCCTGCCGGAGCCAGGACCCCAGGATGCTCCGGCTCTGCCAGCGCTTGGGTCGGGACCTGACCTGTGTGTTGGTAGAACGAGCACAAAAGGTCCAAGAACCACCGCCTCCCCCGTTACGGTGACTGCGACGGCTTTACAAGGGCCACGTCTTTGCAAGGACTTAGAGACAGAAGTAAAACACAAGGTAAAAAGCAACTAGCGGGGGTATGCCCACGGAACTTAGGATTTGGTCCATGAATTGCGAAGCGCTTTGGGATTTAAGTAGAAGATGTTTGTAGAAATCCCCCTCAGCAGAAGAAGAACCTCAGCTACTCTCCCTCACCACCTATCCAGGCTGAAGCTGCCTTTAAAGAAACAACCTGAATAACCTTGTCATTTCAATTTTTCACACATTTTTCTGTGCTGTGTGTTCTCAAGATCTGGGAAGTTTCATTTTCCCAGCACGACTGCCAGAGGCTGCTAGTCCCTATCAGGGCTCGCTCAGCCACATCAAAGGGAACAGGACACATCAGAGGGGAGCAGAAGGGCCGCAGTCCCGTCCCGGGGGGCCGAGGGGGTGCTGCAGGCTCGGAAGCATCCCTCAGCTTCTGGAAGCGGGGTCGGATTAGCAAAGCGCGTTACCAGTGCTGTTGCGATTGCCCGAGCTGAAACAAGTGACATGCTGTTGCGTCTCCTAGGTTTTATGTGAGCAACACTGGCGTACTGGAGAATCGCAGCGAGACCCTTGTCAAGGTGGTATAAGGACGATGTTTTTCAAAAATCACTCCTCTTCCGAAAAGCAACAGGAAGACAACTAGGTGACGACAGCCTTTGCAAGCATTGCATGGTCATCATCGTCACATCCCAGAAAATGGATGCAAGTAAAGAAGTCAGGAATGTTGAAAGGCTCCATTTTCCTGATTTTTCAGGAGCTGATCCCTAAGCTAGCTCAAACACTAAACGCAAACCCTGGCGTTGAAAACGAGCTTTCACTTGCCTCCATCGGAAGCCAAAACCTTGAGTTTGTTACCCCCCCACCCAAACCTCACACAGGGAGACCCCAGTACCAGGCTGGGTCCCAAAAGAGGACTGGCATTCACCTGAAGCCATCTCAACTGAAAGTAAATTAAGATGCAGACATTCAGAAGGGAGGGTTGTCAGAAACCCGGAGATTCAAGCCACCTAATGAAAGAGGGCTGGATGCCTCGGCAAAATTTGCATCCCTTTGTTGATCCCAGCTGTGTCTTTCCAGAGCCTAATGCAGTCAGCAGCAGCATTTCCCTTTGGTTTAAAACAGGAGGGGGGCTTGCTTTGAAGACTTTGCTTGCATAGGAAATGAACTTCTTGATTCCTGTTGACATTTGCAGCAAGGTGTAGGTGGTGCTTGTAGCATTTTTCAAAGCTCCCTGGCTCTGTTTGTTCAGCTACTTCACACTCCTGCGAAATGTGATAATACTAAGCAGTGGGTGGAAGGAACAGCACAAATGTATCCCTTCAGGAGACAGTAGGTTTCAAAACTGCTCTGCATGTAAAGACAACTCCCTCCGTTACCAGCTTCCACGCCACTGTCACCGGAGTCCCTGCGTACACGGAGCTTTTCGCTGGGCAAGCGGCAAGGAGCAGCAAGACGCGCCATTGTACTTCGTTCCAACCCTGCAGCAGTCGAAGTGACTCCTGTGATGGTTTGTTTCTCTGGATTCCTAATAACGGCAAAAATAAGGCTTTGCCTTTCCAGTCTCACACAGTGAGGACTTCTCTGTTATGGCAATACAGGAATATTATCACTCTCTAGGCTAAAAAAAAAAAAAAACCTAAGGTGGTAAAAACTGCACCATCAGGAGCAGGGCAGCGTTCGTCAAGTCTATAGAAAAGTCAATTAACGCTCACTTTCAGGATTAGGTCTTAGGGGTGTTACTACGCTTCACTTCTCAAGCACCAGCTCCTGGAGTCAGGTTAATAAGTGGAGATTCCGGCTGGCGCTTTCATTCTAACCTTGGTGTTTGGTGAGAAGGAGCTCACAGCTTGAAGATCACGGCTTTGTTTTAAGACAAGCCTACAGCCTTTCCAAGTGCTTAGGTTTGCCCAGACCTAGGTCCTGTAACAGCCTTGGCCTTAAAGCTTACAGTGTCCTTGAGAAAGCACTCAGCATCTTGCAGGATTATGGCCCGTAGCATTAAGTTGGCTGCAAAACCAGGCAGCTGAAGAGCAGCCAATTTTTATTTTTGCGAGATGGCAGCGTTAGAAATTCAGTGTCTAGATGTCGCAACGCTCATCACAGTCGTGGATCCTTGGTATTAATGCTGGCCACTTCTGACTCCTGTCTTGTTTCACTGCATCTCTACGTTCACCCCCCTTTTGTTCTTTGTGTTGTAACCCACCTAGAGCCACCCTTCCTTCCTGCAAACACCTTCTTTTTCTTTTTTGCCTTCCAGGTGCCCGGGAAGCTCTGCTCGTTAAAGAAGGCAGCTCTCTGCAGCACTTGCCAAGACCCGGCTCGGAATGATCCAAGCCTGCATTTGCGATCCTTCTCCCCACCGTGCAACTGGGCTGATCAGGGTCCCAGACCCCCTAAAAGCTGCACTGAAGGCAGGTGCTGGGTTCTGCTCTCTGCCTCCCCAAGCAAACCCATCTGCCCGAAATCCTCCCCGGCAGCGCCTGCCTGTCCAGCAGCTGCGAGCGCACTGACATCTAACGGCATTCCCTGTTACTGCCGAGGGTTTCCAAGGAAAAGGGAACAGCCCCCCGCCGTCTCATCTAACAGCGAGTAACGCTACAGCATCACGCTGCTAGAGCGGAGAACTGGGAGGACTTTTAGCCCTAGAGAAGCTTCTGTCCTGACAACCCCTTTAAAAACATCTGCACAGGATTAATTGATTTCTTATATTCTTTTAAAAGCCTACCTGATAGAGCAGTGAGGTCTAATGACCAGAGCCCCAAAACACCAAAGTCACCCAAGTTCTTTCTTGTTGTGTCCCCCAGGACCTGAACCAGACTCGTACCTCTTCTTCTACACCGGCAGATTAAAGCAGGGAAGCTAGCGGAGGTTTCATATAGGCTACATCATGATATTATGGATTTACCCCTCCCATAATTCATGGCCTAAATGGCACATCTTGCTTAATAAGGGTGCCTCCTTAGGCCACTCATCCTACCAAGCTGCAGGGAGGAGCATTGACCAGGCACCATCCCTTGAGCCCAGCTCCTTGTCTCTGGACTGGGCTGGCTGGGGGTGCTGAGCACCCGGGGGAGATGGATGAGAACCCAGAGATGCCCCCACTGCTGCAGATGAAGCTTTTTCCAGCAGCATACCATCCCCAGCACATGGGTGCAGCAGGATAGGCAATCTCCAGGCTCTTTCCCACAAATACAGAGAAGAACTTGCTCACAGCACCCTGCAGATGAGGGCAAGAGCCCTGAGCCTAAATACGGCTCCTGGGCTGTGGGTGGGAGGGTGGAGCGGGAGCTCAGGTGGGGCTGCTCAGGGCGGATCAGGTTTATTAATGCACCCAGGGGCTGGTGCTCGTGTTTGGGAGACGCTCAGCTTGTGTGTGGGGGGGTTGGTCTCAGAAAGTGGAAATGAAGGCGCTGGGCTTGTCCTATTGCCCCTCTTTGCTGCCAACCCTGGTGTCTGCCAAGAGGTGTCCTGTGGTGCGTCGGGTTGGCGTTGAGGCTGTTGCTCTGTAAGTAGCACTGGGGTTTTTTTCTCTATAAGCTGGAGTTTTTTAAGTTTCTGAGTGTGGCTATAGCTTTTCTTCAGTTGTTATAGCAATAATTTAATTTGGATGTGCCAAGAAGGGAGAGTAATCAAATGTTTTTCCTGCTGTGTTGATTTTGCTTTTACTTTGGCTGAAGGTTATTGTTTGCCAGCAGTGATAGTGCTGGTGTTTGCTACCCTGTTTACAACCTGGGTCACATACGCAGATCTAATAAACACGAAATGATTTCATTCTTGAGATATAAATAGAACAGAAGCTCTGAACCTCTTTGAGGAATGAAACCGCTGGACTGGGTTGCTCTGGGCACTATAAAACAGTTCTTCCTAACATATGCAAGGCTTGTGTGAGCATTTCGCTTCCTGCAAGTGCAGGAATCCCACGGTCGGCTTTGTGCCTCCCTGACTCAGGAGCTGACTCGTGCAGCTCTGCGCCGGGGCTGGCCACCCTCCCTGGCCGCCAGCATCAGTCTCCGAGATGCAAAATAAGTGGCACAACTTTCCCAAACAACGTCGCTGTGGGGTGTATAGACACTTAAAATCGTTCTGCAAAGCGCGGTTAGATTTCCCCATTTAGCTATTGGAGAATGGAGGGAGCAGTTTACCAACTTTAATAGAAATGTGAATTCCTTCCCCATTTCCTTCAGCATCCCAACCTGCACGCATCCAGCCGAGGTCGGCGCTTCGTTTCATCGCCCAATTTATTTGTCAGGCTAATTGCTCCCCGTGATTATTAGCGCCATACCCAGCTCTGGCACAAACATTTCCTAGCCAGCTGTCAGAAGTGAAGTGCTGGGCATCAGCCTGTCCTCAGGGGCTACGGTGGGATGCTGCTCGGGTTAGGCTGGACCCCTTTGCGGTTACGCTGGGGTGACAAGGGGTGGCCGTCCTGGAGCAAATCTTCCTTCTCCTGCACTACTCCTGACTTTGCTGCTGCTCGGTGGAACAGGACCGGCTCTGCCATGCGCCGTTACCCTCTTGGGGCTTTGCGTCACGGTAACGGAGTTCCTTACCCACGGCTTGAGTGATGTTTGCTATGCCCAATCGGGATATGCCCTTAGGGATGAAGAAGATGATTTACTGTCCTGCGCTGCTGCTGAGCCCCGCAGGGGAGGGTTTGTGTGCTGCTGGGGCAGTCCAGACAGTTGTTGGCAACGGACTTTGCCCGTCCCGTGGCCGGAGACACCTGCGGCTGAGCAGCCCTTCAGAGTAAATGTTGGGTTTTGAGGACATCGTGCAGTATTTTGTAAGAGGGCTGTCGCAGGCAGGGTGAGCGCTCGGGGGGGTCCGAGCTCCTGCAAAGAGCTCGGTGCGTGTTAGTCCGAGCTGCTGTTGGCCCTATCCCCCCTCCAGAGCTCACTGAATTTCTTTGTTCTTTATCTTTTCATTAGAAATGTCAAAGCCACCAGCGTGTGAGTGTCAGAGGGACGTGGAAACTTCTTTCTGCTGTGGCCAAGCAGGCTGTGGACCGCGAGGAAGGAGAGCTGATGGCAGAGGAGAGCTGACTGAGAAGCAGGAAAGCTGCCCGTGTGAATAAAGCGTGGATAACGCCTTCCCAACCGGGATAAGCATGGTGCAGATGTGCCGCTCTGTATTAGAACTGATTAAAAACAAATCAAAAGTTTATCGCGCCTGGATCTTTTGGGCTTATTAGCGGTTATTTGATGATGAGAATTGTACCCTGGGTCTGGGGGATGATTTGTAAGAGTGGCAGAAAGCAATTAAACAAGAAAAGCTGAGGTGGTTATCAGGAAGCTTGTGTAGAGGTGAAAGCTAATCCTTTTGAAACGATAATGGAAATATTCCAGGGAGCGTTTGTGCTGGCCGAAGTCGGGGTGGGGGGTATTTTCTGTGTCTACCCATGACGTACCTGCAAGTTCAGTAGTTTCCCCTCTTTGCCATGCATGTCTGCTGAAGAACTATGACAATCTGACCCATTCTCCCCCAAAAGTCGACGTATCTCTGCAGATCCATCGCACAGGATAACGTATCGGTCATTTGCAGCAGACCACTAAAGTGGCATTTAAAGAATGCCAGTAGATCTTGTTGTGACAGGAGAGGGAATTCTTGGTCGTCCCACGGAATGTGGCTGACACGGCAGAGGCGGGTCCCCCCACGGGTCAGTCCTCGCCGCGCTGGCCACCACTTCTCCAGTAACTAGTCCAGAGGAAGAAATTGCTCAACAGTAGCCATGCTACACAGGCAATTTTCTCAATCTGATCTAAATAGGAAATGCTACAGTCTAGTGGATTCTAGCCAGCTCCTCTGAACTTCAAAGCAAGTTTGAGGAGCAAAGCAAAAAAAAAGGTATTGCATTATTCGTGCATAAAAACAATTCCTTACAAGTGCTCCCCAGGGGTCTATCCTACCTCTGAGCCCTCTTACATCCCTGGCAATTTATAGGTATTAGGAGAGCGCTAAGGGGATAGATTCTCATGCTGTTTTAAATCAGGGCAGAGATGAATCGCTTGGCTCTGTACTGTAATTATTCCCTTTCCACACAATGTACATTCCTCGAAAAATGGACCAAAACTTTTAGAGAAGCTGGATTTAATTCAACAAATCGTCTTGGCCAAAGTGGGGGGGAATACTTGCAAATGTCAAAACATTCCAATCTGACAATTAAAAATATGCATTTTGGAAATGCTCCAGTGTTTCAGGCAGAGATTTAGGAGTGGAGCACTTTGATTGTTTGAAAGCAGATTTTTTACTTGGAAACAGCCCTGAAGCAAAACTGGGGAAGTTGAGCAGAGGACAGAACCCGAGCGTGACATTCAATTCCAGCGTAGTCTTTCCAGACTGACCTGTAGCTCTGTGTGCTCCGTGTGGGTTTTTCCCTTCCCTGAAAACCCAAAAGCTGCCTGTTTTGTTTCCGCCTGAACTAAAAAAGCTTGACCTTCAATAGCTTTTGTGCAGTTCAGCTATTGAACCGTGAATCCCCGTTATGTATGTTGGTGAGGTTGTGCTTAAGGAAGATGAGGGTTTCTTCCCTGACGTGGATGTGAATAGGAATGTATAGGAGGAGATGGTCTCGTTCTTGGTGTCACTTTGCTGTCTGCTTCAGAGCTCTAGAAAAGTTTAATTCTGGATTTCGGAGCCCGATCCCTGCGCTGCCCCTCTCCTCTCGCGTCTGCCGAAACCCGCCCGATTGCTGCTTGCTTGGAGTTGACGTTCAGCCGGGGTGGGATGAAATGCAGGGGATGGGTGGTCTCGGTCGGGCTCCGAGGCCAAGGTGGCAGGAGGGTCCCCAGGTCGCAGCCAGGGATGTGCTACAGGTGCTGGTGGGCCACCTGTGCCGCTCCTCCGTGCCTCAGTTTCCCTGCCCGTACAGGAGGAGATCAGCCCTGGCCCTTTGCGGAGATGAGCATCCTTGGTCCCCGCTGCTCCGAGGTGTGCCTGCGGGCTGGGAAAAGCCTGGTGATGCCAGGAGATGGCACCATCCTCTCAGCTGGGGCTGCCCAGCTCCGGGCGAGCCCTTGTTTGGGGTGTCCTGCTCCCTACGGACTGGCAAGGGCTGGCACAGCTCTTGGCCTGGCATTTCTGCAGTAGGTGTTGGCCATTAGCACCCCAGCAAGCCCGCCGAGCTGCCCCTCGGGATGGCTGCCCGTGCAAAACCCTCCTGCACCCCGTAAAACCTCCTGCACCCCATAAAACCTCATACACCCTGTAAAACCTCTTCCTCCCCACTAAACTGCACCCAGTCCTGCGCTGTTGCCCCAGGGACTTCTCCGAGCTTTGCAGGGTGAGGCCAGCAAGTTCAGAGCAGCCCGAGTGAGCCACTCACCCTCAGCCGTGTCAAGAACCCGCTTCGGTAGCACTTGGTTCCCTTTTCAGTGAAACAGGAATTATAAGGCGCTGGGAAGCAGCCTTTTGCCTTCTGCCACCCACCACGGCCGAGGGAGAGATTTTTATTTCTGCTTTCTGGTGAGCAGCCCTGACCGGAGGTAGCCGGGCAGCCGGCCAGGTCCGATTCTGTCTTCTAATTTCTGGCATTCGGTCTTTAATGGTGTTTTGGGGAACAAACGTGAGAGGAAAAGGAGAATAGTGAAAGCTGGATTTGATGGAAGGTGATCTTTGTGCAACTCAGCCGGATTGCCCCGCAAAGGAAGGCGTTGGGTGCTCTTTGCTATTCCCCACCCCTGTCTCACTGTCCCGGCATTTCGGTGTCCTCTCCGTGTTGGCATCGTGCAAAAGACCCACGTACCGGGGGAGCCAGGGAGGCAGAAGCCCTGTTCCCAGAGCATTTGGGCTTTACTGAGCTGGGATGTGACGTGCATCATCTCAACGTGTCTCATCTACGCACATCTTTGGTGCCTTGCTCAGAAGGAACTATATTTTTAGTAGGAGATTGTTGTTTCTGGGTGCATTAGTGGTGCAACAGGTGCCTGTCGGGTGCAGGGCGAACCTTCAAAAATCACCGGCCAAAGGAGCGTACGGTCAAGTAGGGATTTTTTCCTCCTTTCTTTTATTTTTCTCCAGTTCTCTCTGTAGAGCTGCCTGCTGACCTCCGGCCGGTACACGGCACGCCTGCCTTCAGCCCCAGATCGAGAGGCCGTGCCGTGCCGTGCCGTGCCGTACCCACCTTGACCTCGCTGCCGTTCCCATCGCGGGCAGCGACCGCTCCCGGTGCGAGCAGCCTGCCGGCACGCACCTGCAAAAAAAAGCCGGAGCGTTTTGCCGGGACCCGGCCTCCCCGGCGAAGAAGTTTACCCCCCCCACCATCACCCCAGGACCGCCAACCACGCTGGGACGTCTCCCCGCCTTCCCGAGCCAGCCTGCAGATAGATTTTTCCGCTGGGCTCCTTGCAGGCGCTGGCTGGCAGCCTGCCGAGGAGTTTACCCGGCTGTTCAAAGGCTTTTCTTGTTCTGCGCCCGGGCTCCTGGAGAGCCCCGAAGAAGGGCTCCTTTCACAGCCCTGCCTTTCCTAGACAGAAATTGTCATTTTTCAAACACAGCTTCCCTTCTCTTGGCCTGGAGCCTTTTCGCCTCCCCGCACCCTGACGTCAGGCCGCCTTTGTGATGCTCGGGGCAGCATTTTGTGCTCCCGGTTCTTTTCAGAGGTTGTAAATGACGGCCGGGCGAGGGGCAACCACCGCGCGCCTCCAAAAGAGCCCGTTGAGTTTGCACCTTCATCCGAGCAGGGCTGTCAGCCCCGGGTGACCATCAGAGCCCCGATGGATGTGGCGAACTTTGTTATCGAGTTTCTTGATGGGATGGGAGAAAGAAAAGAATTTTTCTTTTCTTTTCTTTTTTTTTTTCTGGTTTGTAATACTGCCTGGGCTTTTGAGGCTGCCTGCAAGGGATTTTTGCGGTGTGGTCATGCAAAGTGCAGTGCACGCCGGAGGGACGGAGGCTGTGTGTCCCAGGAGAGCTCCAGACACTCCGGTGCATCCCCCGAGGGGACGAAGGGCTCCAGGCACCTTTTCTATGACACGAAAAGACGACGAGGAGCCATCGCAACCCTCGCCGGGGCTGCGCGGAGGGGAAGCCGGAGCAGGCATTGCAAAGGGCGTTTTCCTGGGGCAGCTCTTGTGAAACGAGGCAGGCGGGCGCGGATGGCGTCACCCGGCCGAGGCGCAACGTCACGGCTCAGGAAACCCTTGCAACACAGCCCCAAAATAGAAACCATCACCAGAAAACTAATTCCCTTCTCCCTGCCCGAATTCCCCTTCTTGCATCAGCTGCGGCGGCGCGTCCTCAGCTCCCGGGTCTGTCGTAACGCACGAAGGGCAGAGCCCGGATCGCGGCGGCGTGCATCGTCCCGGGCCGCCGTCGTCGGTGACTCTCAACTTTGCCCGCGCCGCTCCTCGCGCTCGAAATTTTCCAGGCTTGGCGCAAGCCCAGCGGTGAAGTTTGTTTTGCAAACCGAGCGAAAAATCGGCTCAGTGTTGTCAAGCTCGGCGGCCGCGTGAGCAAAGTACGGGTCTCCCCGGCTCTTCCCGATGAAATGTTTGCCTTTCATCTGGCTTCCCGCTGCTGCCTTGGCACGGAGCCGCGGGCAGGTCTGTGCGGGGTCCGTGTCCCCCGGAGAGGTCCCCTTGGCCGCAGGGCTCCTGTCCCCCGCGGGGGTTACGCTTGCTCCTTAAAATGGGCCTCGGCGGTCCCTCCGTAAGGGGACGGAGCAGGCTGGCACCACGGCTCCTCGTCCCGTGTCCCCCCCCCGCTCCCCACCTCATCCGTGGACGGGGACCCTCGTGGTGTCCCCAGCCCATCCTTGCGGTGTCACCTCCTGTTTGAGTGTCCCCGGGCGGGTGGCACAGCCCCGTCGCGGTCCCTGGCAGGGGCACCGGTTGAGGGGGGGGGACACGCACAGCAAAGCTTCCCCTGGCCGGCAGACGGGGAAGGCGAAGGCGAAAGCACCGCCGAGGGGGGCTGCCGTCGGCTCTCGTCCTCCCCGTCTGTCGGAGGGTCACTGCGGTCTCTTCCCCGCTCCGTTACGAGCCAAATTCAGAGCATTTCAGTGTTTTACGGTCAAACGCAGGGTGTGAAGGCGGCGTGGCGGCGGCCGCGCGGTGACTATTTGTCGGGCTCGGGTGCAAATCTAAGCCTCCCCCTCCCAGGGTTTGTCTCGCTTGGGAAACGCAGGTGTGAGATGCTGCAAGATCTCGGAGGATCTCCCAGCGCTTGGGAACATCCGATCCCTCCAGGGTCTCTCTCTCCTCCCCGGAGGAGTTATGGCAGCAGAGAACGCCTGGACCTGTTATACCTGTGTGCGATTTCCCTGGGCAGGTACAAATTCCTGCCATTCCTGCCGGGCTGAGTCACGCGTGTCTCCTCCGGGCTCCCGCGCCGTCCCCGGAGCTCCCAGCTTCTGGGATCCTTCACCTCCATCTCCGCTTCCGAAGGTGGCGGGTGACTCATTCCCGTGGGAGGTAGGGTCACCTATCGCACTGGGGAGTCTCAGCCCGGGGCTGGGAGCGGGAAGGGGGGGAACGCGTTTGCTTTCCCACGTTCCCGGGGGAAAAAAAAAACAAAAACGGGTTTTCTTTGCGAGCTCCGGTGCAGCCGAGCGGTTGCGGGGGCTCCGGTTGTGCCGATGCTATCCCAAGCCTCCCGGCTCTGGGGAACCGGCTCGGCGGTGGGGCCGGTTGTCGGTGGATGCCCGGGAGGTCGCTGCGTGGGGACACGGGGCTGCGGGCGCTGAGTCAGCGTTGGACGGGCGCGGGGCGGCGAGCCTGCCAGGCAGGCACAATGCAAATGATAGATAAACAAGCAAGAACAAGGACAAAATACATCAAGCTCGGGCATGTGCCATGCATTGTGACCTGCCGCTGCGCCTTTTGTGACGGCCGGATTAATGGCCCGGAGACTGAGGGCCTCTGTTCGGCCGCCGGCTGTTTTCCGGCCGGACTCGGGTGCTTTTTTTCCCAGCCGGACATGGGTGCTTTTTCCAGCTGGACTCGGGTGCTTTTTCCCAGCCGGACACCGAGGTCCCTTTGCCTTGCTCCAGCGGCTCGGGGAGAAAGCAAGGGCACGGGGTGGCTCCCAAGCCTGAATACCTCGGCTGGATGTCTTGGATATCCTGCCTGGTGGGTCCCACCTGCGTTGCAAGGGTATCCCGAGGCTCCCGACCCCTTCCCGGTGTGTCATTTGGGGGGGGGGCTGTCTCCCCCAAAAGCAGCCCCAACACCCTCCCGTCCTTCCCAGCTCCGTGCGTCCCACCCCGCTGCTGCTGCTGGCCCCGGGGTCCCGCTGCAAAACCCTTGGAGGGACCCGGAGGAGGAGGAAACCGAAGCTTGGCCTGGGGATTTTTTAAGGGCACGGCCAGACGTGCAGCCGCTCGAGTGCTCGCCGGGTCGCCGGCCGCCGCGGCTGAATGCCCCTTGTGTCAGGCAACCCTCGGCCGGCGTAAGTGAACGTGGCTTCCCGCGACCGCGGCGGGTTACGGAGAGCCGGGAAACCCACGGCAGCCAAAACACCTGGCAGAGGAGGGACCTGAGAGCCAGCGCCGCGACCAGCTCCAGCCGCGGGGGCATCGGCCCCTCTGCCCTCTCCTGCGCTCCCAAGGAGAATTCCTGCTCCCTCTGAGCCACGCCAGACCATGCTTATCCCCCCCTCTGCCACTGCTGGATCAAGATAAATATATATATATATATAAAAAAAAAATATAATCTCATGCTAACCGGTCTGCTATTGACATTAGCCCGAGAGGTGCCAGCCTGGAACCAGCTGCATTGCTGCAGCCAACAAAGCCCTTTTTAGTGGCCAGGCTTGAACTGGGGAGCCCGTAGGTCAAAAATCCTTTATTTATAGAGGCTTTCTGCAAAGAAGGGCCATAAACAGAAATGGGGGAGCTAAAGAAAATGTCTGGGAAGGAACAAAACCCCAAGAGGTTATTTAGGAAAAGAAAAAGAAAAACAAAAACCAAAAAACCTTGAATAAAATGTACATTCACAGGGGAAAATCCCGGCTATGAAAGAGCCTTTTAAGCTGGCAGAAAAACAGAACCGGTGGCTGCAAGATAAAGCCAGGAAAAAAAACTCCAGTAAGGCCCCATTTTTAGCGGGCGGGCGGATTACGGGCCGGAGGAGACGTCAGAGGCGCTTCCCCTCCGGCAGCAGCCCCGGGACAGGTCGGACCCCCCCGGTCCTGGGTCCAAATTCGGGATGGGGGAACCCCGGGGGTGCTGCAGGGATCCGAGCATCCCGGGGTCGGGACGTGCGAGCTCCGGGGCAGCAGCACTCGGTGCCTGACCTTGGGTGTAATATTTAATTTATCCTGAGCCCATACATTAAGAAAATAAACAGTGGGGGGGACTGAACACACACACACCCCCCCCGGCTGCCGCAGCCTGATTGATTTCTGCGTTCAACGGAGAAGCCAAAAACATCCCGGCGGCTACAATTTGGGTTTGTGTGAGCCATCGGGGAAGGGGCGGGGAGGGCGAAAGGCAATGTTTTCCCTTTGCCTAATTTTCACGTTCACAATCCAAAATAAACAGGCGGCCGGAGGCTTTTATGCCGGACACCAGCACACAGCCCCCTTGTTACACGCTGCTTCGGGGCAGGATATAGATGGGGGGGTTGGGAGGGGTTGGGGGGGGGGTTTCCCCCCTTTTTTTCACCGCCACATCAGAATATTTTAAGCAGAGATTAAAGGGATCTCTGTCGCGGGGAGGGACGAGCAGATAGAATGTCCTCGCCCAGCGATGGCTGTGGACGGTGGCATTCGCCGGCAATATTCCCCGTCCATCGCGGGGACTTGAGTCTCCTCCTTCCACCGTTGGGGCGCGGAGGGTGTTTTGCAGCGGGGAAATCACCGAAAACAGCCGCCGAATCCGTGCTCTGCCGTGCTTTGGGTTGGTTTTTCCCACCAGCCCTCCAGCCGCGATAACTGCCCGCAGGCAGGGAGATGGGGTGATGAAATGCAAAGGCAAGCTTCAAAAATAAATAAATACCGAACGCCGCCTCCCCGCTTGGTGAAAGGCGAGGGGGTTTGTACGCCTTTTTCGGGGTTTTGCCCTAAATTAATCAATTTGCCAGAGCAGGATTCAGTTCGGTGCCTGCCCGGCTCTGCTGCGGCATTGAGCGAGGCGGGATCTGTCCCCCGGTTTCACTTTTAACTTGGGAGGGGGGGAATAACCCCTTCAATCTCCAAACCCAGAATAAGCCACTGACAAAGAGCGATTCGAAAAGAGAAAAAAAACAAACAAACAACCCCGCAGAGGCTCCCGGCATTGTGCACCTTGCCAGCATCAGGGCGAAACAATTAAATAATTGTTTTTGTGGTTTCAGAACAGCAGGAAAAGCATGAAACCCTCGAGCCGGCACTGGAAGGGCAGCTGGAGCGGCGACGGGCACAGCGATGCTCTTGGCCGGTGCTTCCAAAGCAGCGGCCGGTGGGTGCCGGGGCTGCCGGGACGGAGCCGGCCTAAAGCCGGCGAGCAGAGAGCGAGGAGCACCGGGCAGCGACCTCGGCCAGCTCTCTGCAAGCTTCTTACCGGGTTTTCTTTGATCAAATACAATATATTCCCTCGTGGGCTTGCTCCTGCTCTTCCAGGGCGAGTGGTTACAAATAAAAAAGGAAAAAAAAGAGAATCCATAAGCTGAAGTTTTTCCTTTTATCGAGAACCGTCTCCATTCAATTACCCCCCTGTGTCCCAGGACCCCAAAGCCAGGGGTTTTCGCCCCGTGACACCATTGCTCCCCTGCAGCGCATCCTCACGCCGGGAGGAAAGAGCTGCCTTTTTCAGGTCAACTCTCCCATGACTTCCCAGCCGGCTTTCTAGGTACTCGAGAGCATCCCCAAATTCCTTTGGGCTTACTGCTCTGCCTGGCTCCTGCCTGCCCTGCCTGCAGCGCGCTCCTCCCTGCCACCATTCCAGTTCCATTCCAGTTCTCGCGGCGGCGGCACAACCGCTTCCACCGAGTGATTCACACCGGGAGTGGGAGGACTATTGCAAAGGAGGAAGCCTCTATTTACAAATAAATATCCCAGTTATCAGCCGTGGGGTGGGGGGGGTGGGGGGGGGGCAAGAACGGAGGGAACAACACCACCTTGCCCGCACCGGGGTCGTCTCCCAGGTTGTTTTTCCTTGGTTTGGCTGGAAAGTCAATCGCCGGGTGCCGGCAGAGGGGTGGGTGACCCTCGGCGGGGACGGTAGGAAGCCGTGCCCGTCGCCGCAGCCGCCCCGGTGGGGTTGGTTCTTTCCCAAGGGCTGTATCTGCCTCGTGGTCCACGAGGGTTGGGGGGGTCGAGCTCCGAAGGGTGGGAGCACCGCGGGGTGCTCCGGGAGCCGAGGGCGCACAGCCTCCGGAGCCGCCTTCGGTCAAACATCCCCTCGGGGCTGGCGCTCAGGTGGGATTTTGGGATGGTCGTTGAGCTGAAACGCTTGGGCTCTTGGGGTAAAAGTCAGTGCTGGGGATTTCGGGGATCGGCAGTGTTGGGAAGAGCCGGCTCCCAGCCCCTTCAAAGAGCCGCTTTCAAGTGCGGAGGTGAGATGGTATCACCTGGGAACGCCGGGAAGGCTCGGCTCCGCTCAAACCGCAGGGCTGGGAGCAGCTCCCGTGGGGCTGCGGGTGCTCCCTGCACCGGGGTGGGGGGTTCCACGGGGTCCTCTGCCTGCGCCCCCGACCACGCTCCTCGCCTGCGAGGCCAAGCTGCATCTCAGGAGCCTTCCAAGGCTTCACCGCGGCCATCCCAGGCGAACGATCCTCCAAGGGCCGCGGGAGATGCGCTCGCCACCGGTCGCTTTTTTGGTCTTTTTTCGGTGCCCACCGCCCCGTCGGGACGCGCTGCCCTCTGTCCCTGTGGGGGCTCGGCCCGATGGATTTAGGGATGCCCAAGGTTGGGATGAGCGAGGTGGGAGCCGCAGGGGTGTAGGCGGCAGATGAAGGAATGCGCTGGCGGCCGGTGAGGCAGTCGGGGAGTCCGAGCCTGGTGATGCACAGAGAGATTTGGGCGGGGGGGGGCTGGTCCTGCCTTCCTCCCGGCCCCCCATGTCCTGCACAGGGACCGCAGCCCCGGTGGGAAAGCGGAGGGCTGGTGGTGGTGGGTTTTGTTGGGGAGGGGGTTTGAATGGGCTGGGGGGGGGTGGGTCCCAGTGGGTGCCATGATGGGTGTCACCCCACCTGCCAGCAAAACCCGCTCACGGGGTCACCCCCAGCCCCAATTTCAGCCCCAGCAAGAATCGCCTGGGGCCCGGGGCTGGTTCCCCCTGTGGGGCAGCAGCTGGGGGGGGTGTCAGTGACCACCTTGGGGGGGTACTGGGGGGGGCAGTGACCAGCTAGGGGGGGTACTGGGGGGGGGGGGAGCCGTGACCACCCTGTGGGGTGCTGGAGGAGGGGGTCAGTGACCACCTTGGGGGGGTACTGGGGGGGTGCAATGCCCACCCTGGGAGGGGTACCGGGGGGGCAGTGACCAGCCGGGGGGGGGTACTGGTTGGGGGGGGGAGCCGTGAGCACCCTGTGGGGTGCTGGGAGAGGGGGTCAGTGCCCACTTTGGGGGGTGCAGTGCCCGCCCTGGGGCGGTACTGGGGGGGGCAGTGACCAGCTAGGGGCGGTACTGGTTGGGGGGGGGGCCGTGAGCACCCTGTGGGGTGCTGAGGCAGGGGGTCAGTGCCCACTTTGGGGGGGGTGCAGTGCCCACCCCGGGGGGGTACCGGGTGGGGGGGTGCAGTGCCCACGCCGTGGGGGTAGGGTACCGGGCCGGGGGGGTGGGTTTGCTGCCGGCGGCGGCGGTGGGGGTGTGTGGGGGGGTGTACGGCCCGGGGGGGGGGCGGCGGGTCGGCCCTGGCCCCGCCCCGGGGCCGCAGTGGCTGGCGGCGAGTCCGCGCCCATTTCCGCCGGCGCGGAGCCCGGCCCCTCGCCCCGCCGCGCTGCTGGGCGCCCCGGCCCCGCCGGCCCTGCCGCTCGTCCGTCCGTCCGTCCGTCCGTCCGTCTGTCCGGCCGCCTTCCCTCCCGGCTGCCCCCCCCCCCCCCCCCCACCGGCAGCATGCCGGGCGAGGCGGCGGCCGCGCTGGCCGTGGGTAGGTGCGGGACCGGGGCGGGGGGGGGGGGGGGGGAAGGAGTCGATCCGGTACCGGCCCCGGGGCATCCCCTGCGGGAGCGGGGCTGGGGGGGGACACGACACACCCGCGGGGATTCCGCTCCCCCAAACTTTCTCAGCAGTTGGGACGGAGCGCGGTTCCCCACCGGGCATCCAGCATCCCGGAATAGGGTCGGGGTTTTAATAAGGGGGGGGGGGCGGTTGGGGCTTGGTGCGTCCCCGGGGTCGGGAATCGGTCGCTTCTCGCTCCTTAAATGCTACAAAAAAGTGTTTGGCTCCGGTCCCTCCCGGAGTTGGTGGCGGAGCCGCTCCCCGTTGGTGGGAACGCGCCTTCGCCCCCGACTGCTCGGTACGGCCTCGGCGGGAGAGCGAGCCCTCCGGTCTCGTCCCGTAATTTTAGGGCAGAGTCAATTAACGAGAGCGTATTGCTGGGGTTGCCGTGAGGAGGAGGGGAGCGTTACTCGTATGCCCCTTTTGCTGGGGTAAGGGGCGAGCGGGGGCTACGCGAGGCTGGACCTGGGTGATGCCGGGCACGGGACGGGACGGATCCGGACACGCTGCCCAGCCTGGAATTGCGATGGCCGTAGAGGTGGGAGAGCGCAGACCTGGGTGATGCTTCGGTACCGGGCAAGGTGACCCCCTCCCCGGGCCGGGGCTGATGCAGGGGGAAGCACTTGCTGGACCTCGGTTGGGTTTTTTTTTTCCGGCGTCCCGAAGGAGAAGGGTTGGGCGTTCCATTCCCGGCCGGTGTCACCGACAGCACCGGGGCTCTGCTGCTCCTCGCCACGGCTCCGTGGTCGAGCCGGGGCTTGGTTCGGGGTGGGGGGGACCGAGGCAGTGCCAGCCCCGCAGGAGAGAGGCTCTTTGCAGCACTTGGGTTCAGGAAAGTAGCGGGTCTTGGCCCCCCTCCAGCCCTCCTCGCCAGCGCTGCCTCTTCAGCTCTGGCACGGCCGTGCCGAGTTGCCTCCTCGCTCCCTTCCTCCGGCACGTCTCTTCCACCGAGCATCCCTCGGGCGGGTGGGTGGCTGCTATCGTGGGGGGGGTCGGTTACTCCAGCAGCCACGTCCCTCCTCGGCTCACCCAGAGTCCCGCCGGCTCGGTCTGGGAACACCCACGTCCCCTCTGCTCCCTGCTGCTTTGCCGCTCGTGTGGCTTTGGACCTCTCCGGCCCCGGTGGTCGCCCATCTCGGGGGGACTGAGCCGTGGGTTTCCCACCGGGACGGGCACCCCGCTTTCCCCAATCCCCCATCCAGGGGTGATGGCTGGTCCCGGCCTCCAGCCCGGGTTTGGTCCAAGCCTCCGCGGCGCCCCGGATGCTGCGGGGGAAAAGGAGCCCCTTATAAAAGGGATTGGACCAGCAGATTGGAGCATCCGCTTAAAATACCGGCGGAAAAGGGAACCTCCTCTGGCCCGACGTACGTGCACTTGACGGCTGCCAAGGGCTGATCTGCGAAGCCGAGGGGAAAATCTGAGCCAAGCGGATTAGGAGGGAAAACTTGGGGCAGGGAACAAACCCCAGCGATAACTGGGAGCTGCTCACAAAGAGCGTTACGAGAGGCTGGGGGCGAGAGGAGTTGAGCCCTTCACTGGTGGCTGGTGGTGGAGGAGAAGCAGAGGCTGGTAATTAATGTCGTTTTGGGGACGGAGTTGTTAAGCGCGTGTTTCTCCATCAGTGAGGCTTGGGGGTCCATCAGCAAGTTGGGTGTCTCCTGCTGGGAGGCTGAGTTCAGGGGGGGCTTTGCTGGCTGGGGGTGATGGC